>NC_087071.1:40481560-40613446 GCF_963678635.1 Symsagittifera roscoffensis
TTTTTGAAATTTTCTCAAAAACTACCTTCCCAATC
The DNA here is from genome assembly GCF_963678635.1 of Symsagittifera roscoffensis. Lineage (NCBI taxonomy): Eukaryota > Metazoa > Xenacoelomorpha > Acoela > Convolutidae > Symsagittifera > Symsagittifera roscoffensis. The sequence goes on from NC_087071.1 coordinate 40,481,596, forward strand.
TGGGATTTTAAGTTGAATGGATAGAACTTGTTATGGAAACTTTCCCTGCATAAGTGATCAAGCCGATATTTTTTACACAAAAAATTATGAACCTCGCAAAAGTCAAATTTTCAATTTTTTGACCTCTGTTGAAAAAAATTGTTTCCCAGAAACTACCCCTCAAAATCTGATAATTTTGGCTCAATGAAAAGAACAGATTGTGGGAAAATCCCTCGCGCAAACAATTTTGACCAAATTTTTTTACACCAAAAAGTTATGGCCTTCGGAAAAGTCAAAGTTACAATTTTTTGAGCGTCTTCGAAACTTTTTGATTCTCAAAAACGACCGCGCAAAACTGAGATTTTGGGCTCAATGAGTAAAATGAATTGTGGAAAACTTCCTTTCATAATCGGCTTTGCCCAAATTTTTGACAACTCAGAAAATTATGGCCCTCGCAAAAGTCAAATTTTCAATTTTTTTTACGTTTTTTGAATTTTTTTATGATTGTTTATTAACGAGAGTAATATAATACAGACTGGTAAACAATAAACCGCATGTACAAATCAAACCCACAAAGGATCATGCAAAAAACTATGCAGCTTATTGAGGCATGACCCTGAAAAAACCTATGACAGAAGTTGCGAGATAATTCAAAAAAATAAATATCATTAAGAAACAATGAAAACAAGTTTTTGGAATACCCATTTAGTTGATGCTCAGTTAATTGGTTTAGAATATCTGGTATCAGCTCGCTTGATTTCAAAAAATTATAACATTTAAGAGACACATTTTTCCATGAACGCTGTTGTAGTTCCAGTTTTCATGCTTGGTAAAGTTTTTGCCACAGAGGCCCGAGTAACCCGACAATTATTTAGAGATTCCAAACTAAAAGTTTCAAGGGGAGTTTTACCACGAGGTTGTTTAAAAGTTTCTTTGAAAATTTGTCTGAAATTTAAGTCAAAAACGGCTTCAATCTCAAACGAATATAGGATATATGAGGCATGATCAAATTTTCTCTTGAAACAAATAGTTTTAAAAATACGTTTTTGCATCACAATTATTTTTTCTAATATTGCATAGCAGTTATTAAATTTAACCAGCACATTTTTCGAGAAATAGTTTCTACCCTTTAATATTAAACCGTTAAATTTAGCTAATTTACCACAAATATTATTAATATGACATTCAAATTTGAGCCTGTTGTCCATTTGAATTCCTAAATACCTAAAATCAGAAACCTCGGCGAGTAAATTATTCCCAAAAGAATAATGTACTCAAGATTTTTGGTTCAATTAGAACGGGATGTGGAAGGCGCCTTTGAATAAACGGCTCTTTCTAAATTTTTTTACACAGTAACATATGACTCAATAAGTTATAACAAAGGTTTTTTATGGGGGGGGGGGGGTTTGCATGGCTACTTAAATTGTCTCGGTTAAGTTGTCTACAACTTGGTTTTTTCTGCAGCTGATTTTGGTCGACTAACGTTAAGAAAGCTCTAATAACTCTAACAAAAGGCAAACAATTCTAACTTTAACTAACGTTAAGAAATATCTGGGGGAGATGAGAGGCTCGAAATTTTTTTTTTTCAAAAAATGACTAAAAATGGCATTTTTGTCACATCACGGGAATTGGCAACCATCTTTGCGAAAAAACTATGTCCGCCCATATTACCGTAGTTTCTTGGGTCACTGTAAAGATCTCAGTTTGATGCCTAGATGTTTTTTGGCTCACTCTAATTTTTGATACCTAGACGGAATCGTGGTTCCCTCGGACAGTAACTACTCTACCATCCACACTCTCTTCGGTGAGTCATGGCGGGTAGAGAATGAATCTGATTGGCTGTTCGATTTGTCTGCTTCTATGGTATCCGATGACGTGAACGAACAGTTCGCCATGCCCAATTATGACGTCTCAGAGAACTTCACAGAACAATATAAAGAAGTGAGTTGAAATTAAACTGGGTTTCATCTATTACACATTAAACAAACTGTTAAGATAATTATTATGTTTTTTTTTCATAATAGTTTTTCCTTTGGAGGACTGCCTCGAGGATTTGGGTAGAAGATGATGGTGGGCAACTTTTTAGCAATGATTAGGGCGTTAAGGTGCATTGGTAGAGATGTTACCCAATACTCAAATGATTGCTGATCCAAAAGGCATGTTCTCTGCAATTTGGAATGTGAGCTCTTGTAAAGCTGTCATGACCAAATTTGGCACATATTGATGCTTTTGGCCCAATAAAACAAACTGCCTGTAGCTCAGATATTTTTGGCAAATTAGAGTATTAATAGCAAATTCTTTCAAAAACAAATTGTCTGCTGAAAACCTGCACTGGATTTGTTCTTGTAGTTCAAGCTCACATCTAAGAAAAATAAAAAGAAATCAATACTAAGGAAGGTTCGTGGTCTAAGCTATAATTGCTTCGCATATGCTCTCATACAACAAAATGGAACAAAAAATTGAGTAAAATGTTTTATCAAATTTAATAAAATCAACAATGTTTTTTAAATCAATTAAAATGAATTTTTGTCCGCTTTAGTTTTTTTTTTGGAAATTCTTTTGCAATTTGATAAAACTAAATAGCCGTTCAGGCGTCTGCAAATTTTTGCATTTATCAAATGAATAACGCAATAATTTTGCGCGATGAGTAGACGACCATTAAACGTTCTCAAATTGCAAAACATTTCATATCCCGCCCCTCTCAACGTTTGCCATTTATCTCCCTGAACAATGATGCCCATTTATCCCATCAGAATCAATCAAACATTCCCACCCCAAAAACCAACCAACCCCCAACCCAACGTTTTGTTCTTTCTCCATTGCCCATTTTTGGAAGTTTTTGCAAAATTTGCGTTTTTTTGTTGGTCGATCCATTCAAAAACAGTTTTTTTTATTTTCGTACTTACATAAAAAACCCATACATACATTCATTCATACAAAATACAAACGTGGTCCAAATCCGATAATTATCTGAATACGTTAAAAAAGTGGTTAAAAGCAACAAAATTGAGAAAACTAAGGAACTCATGCTTGAAGGAATGAATGCTTGAAATTTATTTTAGCTTACTTTCAACCTATCAGAATTGAGTACTCAAAATCTCAAAGTAAATCGGAAAATTTCAAAGTAAGAAAACAAATCCTGGCCATTAGTGTTAATACTGACCGATTAGATAATAAACAGATGAGTTTTCAAGACTTAAAAGTTCTTATCAACTTGAACTCATAAATCTTGATGTTTATCTGATAAGTATTGCGGTTGTAACCCGCAATTTGTAATATTTTTGATTATTTTCCACTGATTTAAAACATTTTCTGTTAATATTGACTTCGATTTTGTGAGAAAGGCATTTAGCCAATAGGAAGCTTAGCTTAGCGATTTGGATTGGTTAAAACTTTACAAGCAGTCAGTCCTTCAAGCATGAGAACCCTCCACATAATATGAGTATGATTGAAAATTGCTAAGAACAAAAGTGGGATTGAAAAGCGAGTAACCAATTTTAGCTGAAAATGTGCAAACGATTCTGTGTGCATTAAAATTTGCATCTGAGAGGTGCGTACCCACGGAGCCGCATTCCCGGATAGCCGAAAAAACTAAATACCTCAGGTTTTAGTTAAATTAAACCAGAAAACTCTTGAGACGCATTTTGATTGGACAGAAAATGCCTCAAAATTTTGCAGCTTGTTAGCTTACAAAATTCTGAACATTTTTAAGAGATTGGATTGGCTAATACTTTTTCTGTCATTGAATTAATTAACACTAAAAGTCTGACCTCTACAGGGATTCCACCCTTTCGCCAACCAAAGGTTCCCTCTTTGGTATGTTTTATGATATCCATTTTCGGCCGACAAACCCTAAAATTTTTCAATAAATGCAAATTTTGAAGGGGAGCACGCGCTGAAAAACGCAAGTTTTGGTCAAAATTTTTTAAAAAATCCTAAAAACGGCGTTTTGGCCTAATTTTTGAAACATTTGCCTCCCCCCCCCCCCCACCCCACCTCCTCCTCGAGAAAATTTTAGAACCGCCCCGGCATTAACATTATAATCGATAATACTTTCGGTTGGGGTCCCTTAATAGTTCTTTGTCTGCCGGAAGGGGGAGGGGGCGTGGTGGGGTATGGAACGGGGTTAATTGGGAGTAGGGTAAGGAAGAATGATGGGACTAAGTGTGTGTGTGGGGGGAGGGGGTAGAGAAAGGAGGTACCCTAAATAAGAAAACAATGTTTTTAAGTAAGTTTATAGGATCTCTTCAACTATTCCCCTTATGGTACCTAGTAACGAATCGCTGCCCCCATCAACCTATTAAGAAATGGGCAAGGGGGCAGGGCTCTTTTCCAGTTCCCCCCTTTCAAATTTAATTTTGAAAAGTCTAATTAACGTTGTTACAATGCAATGAACTTTGGCTGTTGAACAAATCGACAATTGTAAACAGATTTGTTCTTCATACTTTACAGCGTAACATCACGCATTTAGTGGTAATAACACGTAAAACAAATATAAACTCGTTATTTTGAAAGGGGGGAACTGGAAAAGAGCCGGGGGCAGAAGGGGGATAATTGTTGAGTCGATCCCACGGTGCGTACCCACGGAGCCGCATTCCCGGATAGCCGAAAAAACTAAATACCTCCGGTTTTAGTTAAATTAAACCAGAAAACTCTTGAGACGCATTTTGATTGGACAGAAAATGCCTCAAAATTTTGCAGCTTGTTAGCTTACAAAATTCTGAACCTTTTAAGAGATTGGATTGGCTAATACTTTTTCTGTCAATGAATTAATTAACCTTAAAAATGTGACCTCTACAGGGATTGCACCCCTTCGCCAACCAAAGGTTCCCTCTTTGGTATGTTTTATGATATCCATTTTCGGCCGACAAACTCTAAAATTTTTCAATAAATGCAAATTTTGAAGGGGAGCACGCGCTGAAAAACGCAATTTTTGGTCAAAATATTTTAAAAAATCCTAAAAACGGCGTTTTGGCCTGATTTTTTAAACATTTGCCTCCCCCCCCCCCCCCACCCCACCTCCTCCTCGAGAAAATTTTAGAACCGCCCCGGCATTAACATTATAATCGATAATACTTTCGGTTGGGGTCCCTTAATAGTTCTTTGTCTGCCGGAAGGGGGAGGGGGCGTGGTGGGGTATGGAACGGGGGTAATTGGGAGTAGGGTAAGGAATAATGATGGGACTAAGTGTGTGTGGGGGGGAGGGGGTAGAGAAAGGGGGTACCCTAAATAAGAAAACAATGTTTTTAAGTAAGTTTGTAGGATCTCTTCAACTATTCCCCTTATGGTACCTAGTAACGAATCGCTGCCCCCATCAACCTATTAAGAAATGGGCAAGGGGGCAGGGCTCTTTTCCAGTTCCCCCCTTTCAAATTTAATTTTGAAAAGTCTAATTAACGTTGTTACAATGCAATGAACTTTGGCTGTTGAACAAATCGACAATTGTAAACAGATTTGTTCTTCATACTTTACAGCGTAACATCACGCATTTAGTGGTAATAACACGTAAAACAAATATAAAACTCGTTATTTTGAAAGGGGGGAACTGGAAAAGAGCCGGGGGCAGAAGGGGGATAATTGTTGAGTCGATCCGAAATTTCGCCTATCGGGGAACGGATTTTTATTTTTCGGCTATCCGGGAACGAGTTTATTTTTCGGCTATCCGTATTCGGCTCCGTGACATGCCACCATCTCACAAAGCGGTGAAAATTGATTAAAAGGGTTTCATTGCTTTTATCTATAAAAATGAAAAGTATTCTACTATAAATTATTTGCGATGGATTTTGAAGCTTCAATAAATAAAGGAAATATAATCCGTTTTTTAAATTAATTTCAATCAATTACTTAGATATTTCACTTGCCAGAAATGCTATAAGTTTCTTGTTACACTACATTTTTCGGACACTGCAGAATGTGGCAAACAAATCTCACTGAAAGTGTCATTTTGACAGTGTAGGTTTTTTCAGGTTCCTCCCTAAATACCGCCATGTATTTTATTGTTCGTTTCTTTCTAATTTTAAAATTGGCAGACTTTTCAGATAAAGCTTGTTTTAAAATGTATCACAAAATTAATTGAATTTGAGTCAGCTTAAAAAGAAGTAGAAAAATCCAAAAGCAGAAAAATTTCACTGGTAGAACCAAACGTAAAAAGCAAGGAAAATCCGGGGAAACTTCTCACTACCATTATTCTCATTCTTACAAATTAACCTTATTATCTATTCTTGGATGGGTACTGTAAATAAGGTCTTTATAGTGATTTGGGATATCTCGGAAATTCATTTTTGCCAACATAAAAGAAAGGCGGACAAAATTTCTGCAATTTTTTTTGAGACCCCTTCCCTCACTATGAAAATCCTAGATCTGTCCCCCCTGAGGCCTTGAGTCGGCCCGCGGAAAAATTATTTGTTCTGAGGATCAAATAGGTGATCGTACATCTCCAAATCTAAGATAATTTTTTATTGACTGCAAGTTTTTTTGGCAACCGTTTCAGTCATATCAGAAGTTGACCTTGACTGACCCTGGTCGACTCATGTACAGACTCTGGTCAACTTGTGTATCAACCCTGGTCGACTGAAATAATTAGTCTACTTTTGTAACTTGGTTCGGTTGAGGACATTCGATCGACCCATACGGTCGATACAAACTTCAATCGTCACCTCACCTCATTCTGGACTGAAATTAATAATCACAAAACGGATAGTTTATTTCCGGCACAATTTGATCTTACTTTTTTCTTTGGCTTCATTCCTCTTTAAATAATTATTCTGATAGTTTTTTATCAATTTCTTTTCTTAAGGCTTGTGGCAACAACGCGTTCTGCGTTCTGGACATCTGGCTTACTAATGACCCCTCCATCGCTCAGGACTACTCCAATCTGGCTCAATCTAACTTCAGGGGGGCGAACACTGAGTCGCTGAACAACCTCTTCTGGGAACTCCAGACTGCAGATCTGGGATTTCCCCGTATAATCGAACCCGAAGAAACAACCCGTCGCTCCTCGGCCGAACCCCTAGATATGAAAATCATGAGCTGCTTGATTACGTATGCTCTCCTGAAAACAATTGTCTATTTTCAAGAGAACTGAGAAAAGTGACCAGAAACAAAGAGGAAAAAAAACACAAAAAAAGACAAAAAAAAGCAAAAAAAGACAAAAAAGCAAACAAAAATTAACGAAAAAATGCAGAATACGTCATTGAAAAACTACAAAAGAACAAACAGAATGCCTGAGATGAAAGTTTCAATAAATTCAGCTTAGATTGATGACTGAATTTCAAAATTGATATCTCGCTATTAACTTTTTTCGCAAAATCTGTAAACTAATAAGCTTAAACTGTATGTTTAAATTGATCTCTAGAACCAAACTGTCAAAAAATTTTTTAATCAGCTTAAAAAAGGGAGGATTTAGATTTGATGCTCTTTTTCACTCCCCTCTCAACATTTCCAAAATTTCATTATCAGATAAATTTATCATGCTATCATGGCCAGGGGCGGATCTAAAATTATCTCAAAAATTTTATCTACCTTTTCTAGGAGCACTCACAGAACACTATAAAAAACCCTTTTTGACCGAATAATTTTGCCGCATGCAAATTTTTGAGAAAAAACAGGCCAAAAAACCGTTTCTGAGCACTTTTTGAAAATTTTTGACCAAAAAAATGCGTTTTTTTGTCGCGCACTCCCCTTCAAAATTCAAAATAGTATATACTGACTGACACCAAACCGACTTTTGAAAATTTTAGGGTTGGTCGGCCTCAAAAAAAATACCAAAGGGTGGACCCTTTGGTCGGCGAGGGGGTCGAATCCCTAAGAGAGGAAGGACCGTCCGCCTCCACTCCAGTCCCCCCCCCCCCAATTCCGCCCGTGATCATGGCTTCATGCATGATTTTTCTTACTGAAGTATAAAAAACAGTGTGTTCGAAGTTATTTGATATTTTTCCTTGCAAAGTTTCATTTCTTCGAAATTGAATTAAATCAATTGCGGGATGGGCTTGAAGAAAACCATATTTGCACTGAGTTTTTAATAATGTTTTTATTTAGTTCGCACCTGTAAATTAAATTGAGGAATAAACCATTTTGATCAATTTTTGTTCAGGCAAGCTTGAAACGATCAGTAAGTTCTGTCATTAACAATTTTATATTTGTTTCAAAGTTTTCGTTAAAATCAAAGGTTTTGTAGGAGATTTTGTTGAAATGGTCTTTTTCAGAAAACTTGTTTGTTAGACGATGGGGACCCGCAATGAGGTTCCATTGACAATTATCCATTATTAAAGATTATCTTGATCTTACTCCATAAAGTACTAATATAAAAGATTATAATGGAATCATTAAGCCTACAAATTAGTGAGCAGTGTAACCCCTTATAATAGATTGTAATGTTTAAAATAAATATATATATATATATATATATATATATATATATATATATATATATATATTTTTAACGCACTATAGTGTATTGATCAGAACTGCTAAATGTCTTCGAAAATTTGCCAGACCATGACAAAAGCGTATCACATAGCTCGAAACTTCAACGCTTTTAAGCAAAAAGACGTTGAATCATATGAAGTAAAAGTTAAAGTGATTAAAAAAATCTTCTTGTAAATTTTTCCTCTTCAATAATTTCCCTTATCTGCTCATGTATTTTTTTTAGTTTGGGCGAAGGGTAGGTACTCAGGGGGTCGATTAAACTTGATTAGACTTTTTTGAAGTTACAAGATTTTTTAAGATTGCTCCAAATAAACTTTGAAAATTCATTTTACAAATTTTTCGGGCTTGAAAATTGTTCATGACTGTTTACCTCTTATCTGCGTCTATAATTGTACAATAAGCCTGCTCGCTCGTTTTATTAGACAAAAAAGCAAAATTTTTCAACTGTTTTTCCTTGACATTGAGAAACCTTTTAATATCGATCGAAGCACGGCTAAAAAGTCTTTAATATGATATATCACTCAATACAGCCCGATGAATTTTTTTGGTGCCTGTTTTTGAAAAAAAAAGACTCAGATACACAATTTTTATTCATTTCAATGGTCGGAAAAATAAGTTAAAGCATTTTTTCTTTTCGTCTGAGAAAACGCTCAATTAACTGATTATCGCCCGCAAACATGTCAATTTTTATGATACGATATAAATTCATAAAAACAAGAAATTTTGATCAGTTTTTTTGTTTAAGCAAGTTTGAAAATTTCAATCAGTTTCACAGCTTATGCAAATTTTTTTTAGAAAAATGCAACAAAATTTTTTCATTTCCTAGTTAATTTGAAAACAACATTTTGACTATTTCTTCGTACTTTCGAGTGAAACAGAAAACTCAAATATAAAAAATTTTATTGTTTGGTAGAAAGCATAACTGATAAAAATTATAGTTTACAGATTTTTCAAAAATTATAATCTATTCAATCCTGTTTTTTTGTCGAAGGAAAAAAATCTGTTATAAATTATTATGTTTGATTATCTTTCCTTCAAAATATTTTTCTTCAAGTCGTTTATGATCATGTAAAACCTCTTTTTTGCATAATTATTTTCACAGCAAAACATATCTTATTTATATTTTATGGGTTTCAACATTGCTGGCAATAAAGATACCTCCAATCGTGAGAAATCTTGTTCCTTTTTGCATCAAATGGACACAAAATTTAACTAGGAAACAAAAAGTTCATTGGGATCATTGCATACTAGTTGAAGGGTTCCCGCGGTCAGTGAAAAAAAAAATCAAGCCAAAAAAATCATTAGACTGAAACATGTTTGGTTGTTTAAAAAACTACAAAAAAAACTGGTTCAAGCACAATAAACTCGCAAAAAATTATGATTGCCATTTTTTTTTCTAAATTTTTACTTTTTTAGTCTTATAAGCTAACCTCTATGACATCCATAAAGTAAAAACAACTTAGATCCAAGTTCGAACAAAAGGGCAAGATGAAGAAATTATAAGCATTTATAATGGATCAAGTTGGATTCTATTAAATCGCAAAAAAAAACAGAATTCCAAAAAATTGAATATGATCAATTGTAAATCTCTGGAAAATTAGATAAAATAAGAATCGAATATAGTCAACCCAATTTTTCTATGTTTGATTATAAAATGTTAAAGAAGTGATAATAGACAATTCTTAATTTTACTAAAAACATTTTTAGTGGAAGATTAACTTTTGAAAATGGATGCGGGTATTTTTTCAAAAATTTTTATCAAATCAGTTGTAATCAAATAAAAATCTTGTTTGCCTGGATTTTTTCATACCAAAACATATATTATGTGTGTTAAATGGATGGCAATAACGATATCTCTAATCGTGAGAAATCTTGTTCGTTTTTGCATCAATTAAACACAAAATTTAAACACGAACCAAAGGCTTCACCGGGATCATTGCATACTAGTTGAAAGGTTCCCGCCGTCTCATTTTCACTTTTTTCAATAAATTGTGTTAAGCCAAAACAAAAAAAAAGCATTATGAAGAAAAAAAAATCACAAAAAAACTATATTTGAGTATACTACAATTTTTCTTTCTTTTTAGCTAGTGTCTTTGACAACCGTAAGCTAAAAACACTTTAGATTCAAGATCAAACAAAAAGGGCAAGAAAAGGGATTAATAGCAACATAAGGGATCATGTTGCTTTATAATGAATAGCAAAAAAACAGGATTTCAAACAAATGAAATAATCAATAATCGCTTATAAGTGTATGGAAAATTAGATAAAAATAACACTCGATTATAACCAATCAAATTGTACTACAATTGATTATAAATTGTTATAAAAAAGAGAGGAATATAAAAAATTCCTAATTATAGTAAAATTATGAACTAGTCGATTATTAACGCTTGAGAATGGGCTGGGGCTGTGATCATTTTTTAAGGGCTGAAAATAGTTAATTTTGCAAATCGAGAACAACTGCAAAAGTGAGTGTAATTCACTGCGCAATTCAGTAGATTTCACCTAAACGCATTTTTTTTTACTAAACGTGTGTTAAGCCAAAAGAAACTGACAACTTGAATAAAAACTTATTGAACTGTTTAAAATTTTTGTTTAAAATAATCGATTAAAACTGATTTAATTGAAGTGACAAAAAAAGTTTTTATCCATTTTAAATCAATTTTAATCGATTTTTTCCAATTTTTTGCGGTAACTGACCATAAAACTCTAATATAATCGAATAATATCCATGAAACTCCAGTGCGAGTAAAGCGAACCTGGATATGTGAACAAAATTGTCTGAACAAACACTGGCTCAAAATGAAACCAAATAATTCTAATTTAAAAGAAATAGTGAAACTGAGGTCGTCGAAACCAACTCAAATTTACATTAATTGCAATTAACTGCACGTAAGTTTATTTAATGTTGAGAACGAGCAAAAACATTTGATCTTTTGATTTCGAACATTTAATTGCGATTTATTTGATCCTCTTTCTGAGTCAAAAACAGATAATAATGTGTCCCGGGGTTGAGAAATTAGACGATAAGCAAATTAGACGGATGTATTTAAAAGGAAATTAGACGATTTTGCAAAACTGCAATTCTGAGAAAATCGACAAAAGTGAGAGAGATTAAAACTGTTTGCAGACAAATTGCGTGAGAAAAATAAAATTGTTTGCAGACAACAGTTAAATTTCGGTGGCCAAAAATTTGAAAAGTCAATCATGCATATTTTGTTCAATACAAAACTCTTCTCTAATATTCGAAACAATTTATTAACATTTAAACTAACTGTTTCGATAGGTATGAACATTTATGTTCTTTTTGTATTTGTGAAATTTGACTCTTGAGAAAAAATTTTGTTGCCCTTTCCTTTTCATAGCTTTTTGTCGACAATGCAAGATCTGTAAAAAATAAATTTCGTGTAATTTTGTTTTTATAGCATCCGTCTAATTTGCTCATCGTCTAATTTTCTAGACCCCAATGTGACCAATTTTCAGTGTCACTTGTTGTTTACTTTGATTTATATATCGCGCTATTAACGCGTAAGCGGAGATTTAATCCGTCTTAGAAACCTTTTCAAATTGGTTCAATGAAGCTTATATGTCATAAACGATTTCTTAATAGGAGCAAAATCAATCACCTAATACTTAATATAGCGGGAGGGGGGATGCTTTTACAAAAAGTCTCAATTAGAAAAAAATTAATTTATTTTTATTACCTTTAAATTTTTCATGTTATTACAGCTCCATAGTCCCTAAAAGGCAGCCGGAACATTCAGGGCTTCATCTTGATATGAGCAGGCTTGTTCTGTTTATTAACCGAAGAATTTAGAGTTGAATTTAGCTCTAATTTGTTATTTTCATCCATTCTTAATTTCCAATAAATCATCGCTGTTTGACTTATGTTCATCGATGAAAAATTGCTGCTGCATCGATCAATCAATTAACACGGAATCACGCATGAAAAATTTTTAAAAAAACTAGAAACCCAGGAACTTTCTTTCAGTCCATCTTGAAGAGCAGTTTTGTATTAAGATGAACAGTAAAAATTGGGACAAAAATTGTGAATGATGTCTTCTAAGTCTAGTTTTCCCAATGGCCAATTGGTTGCAATTAATTGGATTTGAGTTCTAGACTATCAAATAAACTGATTGCTCTTGAATAAATTGATTTTTCTCCAAAACTTAATTTCGAACGCCACTTGTCCAATTATTAGACACTATGCGAGCTCTTTTCCTAAAAGCTCTGAATAAATAATTAATCAGAATTTTATCAATCACTCATTTTTTTAAGATTTTTGCAAATGATATTAATTTTATAGGCTGTGGAAAGTAGCATTCATCGGAATGGTCGGAGTGATTGATCTTGACGAATTCCTTCCAGCCTTCCCGGAATGACGAAAAACGCTAGTCATGCAATTTTCTTGAAAAGATTGATAGTCATCAGAAAAATTGGCATGAAAAGTTTGGTATTATTGATTTCATTACGAGGCCAAACTGAGCACTGACTAGGCGCACAATTTCGTGTCTGTATGTTCCTGGATTTCAGAGACAAGTCCAAAACATGTTAAATTTTTGTCGGAACGATCAAAAAAAAAGAAAGAACAAAAGAAGAACAAAGGTAGCGTCCTTGTTGCGAAAGCCGCTTACAATTCTCAAAATGCACAGTTTGGCCTCGTAATGTTTTTATATGATAACTGTATGATTGGCATTTTCCAAAAACTAAAAAAAATGTTTTTTTTTAAATTTTTAAATTAGGTTTGTTCCTACTTTTTCTGGGTTGTGTTTGTAACCAAAAAAAAATTAGTTAAGCTTTAGTTAGAGCTAAAGTCGCGAAAGGTTTTATAGTCTTTTTTGTACAAGGCATTGAAAAGGAACTGGATGAAAATGTCTTACACAAACAAAAAAGATAGTAAAAAACTTCTATTTTTGGCAAACAGTTTCACAGATGCGGAAAAAAAAAACAATTCAGCTTTCGTGTAACCATGCCAAAAAATTGTTTCGGAAAATATTTGTTTGAGTACGAAATTCGTTTGCGCTTGATGAGAATAGGAAACAATTTTTGGGGCAGCTCTGTAACTACTTCAAAAAGTGTTGAGATTCGCTATCAAAAAAACGCTAGTCGCATATTTATGTTTTCATTTATCGAAATTGTTTGATAAACATTTTTTTTTTTGCGAAAAAAGATGTGGGTTTTATTTATGAGGTACAAAAACTATTATGTCAAAACAAGAAAAAACGTTTAAAATTCGATAACCCTATTTTGGCAAAACTATATGAAATTTGTAAGTGTACCCTTTTTTCATAGGTTGAGTTTGTGCAGTTGTATTTTAGGGTTATGGAAGTTCAGCCGGGTTTTTAAAACACTTTTAAAAATAGCTTATTACGGAAAAGAGGTTGAAAACCCGGGTTGACCAAAAATGCTTATCATACAATTTTCATATATGAAAAATTGCTTATCATACATTTTCGTACAATTCTATAGATACAGAGAATGTTAAGAATTATGTTAAGAAGATGATTTTTTTTAAATTAGAAATATGCCTTTATCAGACATTGATCAGACATAAAATTAGATCTCAAAATACGAATCTCGGCCAAATTGACAAGCTATCTGCGGAAACTAGGGTAAGAATATCGCAGTGACCCGACCTTGTGAAGTTTGCTTCATGGTCTGTATTTGCTTCTTAATTCCAGAATAAGTTTATCAAAAATAGATAAACCTATTTTTATGAGCCCAATAGTCAGATTAAATCATATTATAATAAATTATTCAGATCAACTTTGATCATCTCTCTTCTCTTATCTAGATTTCTTATTGTGTTTTGGTAAGAACTTTGCTGAAATTAACTTCATGATAAGTTTTTCGAAGACTGCAATAGTAAAAAATCGTATCAGTTAGCTTGGCATCCCCTCCTCTCTGATTGGCTGCACAAACCCCCCTCCGCCAACCTCGGACGAGCATAAATTTTTTGGTGCGACGAGTGGTTCTGCAAGGTTACGTGAGTAAACAAAACATGTTTGCCTGCCTATTTTAGCCCGCATTTCAATTTTTAAAAAGTCGAACTATTTATCTTTTTTACTAATTAGATTTCTGAAACTAAGAAATTTTATTCGTTAATTCCAGTTAAGATTTAAATTCCATTTATTTAAACTAGTTTCCAGACTGTATAATTTTCTGGCTTCGATGAGTTTTTTTCATAGATAAGATTTTTAATCATTGATATTTTAGGCCGGCTAGAAATATGCTGCGCATTCAATTATTCATAACTTTCTTCTGTGTTGCTCTATACTTTACTTCAATCGTTCATGGGGACTGGAACTCAACAGGCTGGGGGGACGATTATTCAACGAACATTACTGATGGTGACGTGCCATATAATTAGTAGCAAAAAGGTGGAACAGACATTAAATTTTTTTTTCAATTAATCTGCTTATTTTGAACATTTACCGCATGCAAATTTGAATTTTTATGTTTTTTATGTGAGCTTGAGTCATTTTTTTTTGTCCGAAAAATTAGCTTTTTCAAAAGTTTTCTGAAAAAGATTATTTGCTCTTTTTATTAATTCGGTCAGTTTAAATTTTTTGCAACTCTATTACGTAAACATGTCTCATAGCGCATACGGTGTCAATTCTCACGCGGAAAGGACCAAATGCGCTAAAAATGTTAACCAATTTGTCCCCACTAAAGTGTTCAAACTGATTGATTTTATTGTTTAGTTGCATTGAACTTAAGAATAAAATATTCTGATTGGCTGCCAAATTTTTTCGTTCATTCGGTCCTTTCGCGCGTGAGGCTTTCTACAAAAAAAAAACACTAAGAACCGGTAAAATTTTTGACTTTTCTGTTCAATTGAGCTCTGATTAAAATAACGCAATACGTAAATTTGCCCATTTTTTCAATTAGTTGCTGAATTTTTTCAGAACTTTTTCTAGGAAACTGGGGATATTTCTAGGGTTGCGAAACGCTATGTTTCCCGAAACACATCCGAAGCCTTTTGTGAAAACTTTATTTCATACTCTATGACATCAAAAAGATATGTGACGTCACCACTACAGACTATGGAAGTAACGATGACTTCAATGCAACTGATGTGCCGCCTACCTTGGAAGTTGATGTTTACGACGTGAATGGAGCTGATGAACCAGAAAACGAATATATTCAGTTCAATTCTACTGATTTTGATAATTCAACTGATGAAAACATTGGTTGGAATGAACTGTAATTAAAAAATTAGTGTTTTGTTATTTTTTATTTAAAATCCAATTTAATTTAAACCTATGAGTATATCATAATAGCAAATTGTGCTTTAAAATTATTTTTGGCACGGTTTTGAATGCGAAGACTTCTACTCAGAACATAATAAAACGCAGTACAATTAAGCTACTTTTTAATTCTGTGTGGTGGCGAATCTTGAGTCTGTGTTATTTGGCTTCACGGTTGGATCTAGATTCCAGGTTTTCATCGGTGGAGATAGCAGGAATTTTCAAAAAAAGTAATGCCAGAGGAGACGCTTTTTGTGGTAGAGGCTTTGAGAAGCGTCAGTCAAGAAGAACCCGGGTCTTAGTAAAATTCAAAATTTTTAAGAATCATGTAAGAAACTTTAAAACCAATACGTTTGTCCTGTAATAATCTTATAAGAACCTTGTAAGAAAACAAGAAAATTAATTGAGATGAAAGATTTTTTTTAAGAAAAAGAATTAAACAGTAACTCTAACAGATAGTTCGAACCTATCCACCACACACTCGCAAACATACACTCGCCAATAAACAGAGCTACCCCTTTCAGCCTTAAATTCAATAAAAAATTAAAATTATTTATGGTTAGGCTAATGAATTAGGTTATTAAATTTTGGAAATTTTGAAATGTGTCATTTTTGAAATAGCTTCTTATAGAATTCATTTTCCACAACAAGTTTCAAAAACTTGAAAGATTCCTATAAAATTTTTGAAAAAACTATTGCTCACATGATGCAAAATTTTTGTAAGGTTGTAGATTTTTCTTTAATAGGTTCTAGAATGAGGCTCATAAAAAGTCTAAGGTCAGAATTCGTGCAGATAGTTTAACGAGTTCAAATTCTATACCAAAATTATACTTCTTAATAAAACCAAATCTAAATAACAATGGCTATTAAAGATCTACAAGTTCTTAATTTCATTCAGCTCCTCCCTCTGAAGACACCACAGACAAAAAAACGATATATTTTTTTCATTAAGGTCCGAATTTTCAGTTTTACTTAAAAACAACAAGCGAATATCCTTTAGGATAGTCGTTTGTTGTTTTTAACTAGCACTGAAAAGAATTTTCACCTTAATAATGAAAAAATATATATTGTTTTTTTTTCTGTGATGTCTTCAGAGGGAGGGTCTGAACGAAATTAAGAACTTGTAAATCTTTAATAGCCATTGTTATTTATACTTGGTATTATTAAGAAGTCTGGTATAGAATTTGAACTCGTTAAACTATCTGCACGAATTCTGATCTTACACTTTTTATGAGCCTCATTCTGATGTGGGGAAACCAATGAAAGAAAAATCTAGAAGCTTACAAAAATTTTGCATCATGTGAGCAATAGTTTTTTCAAAAATATTATAAGAATCTTTCAAGTTTTTGAAACTTGTTGTGGAAAATGAAATTTATAAGAAGCTATTTCAAAAATGAAACATTTCAAAATTTCGAAAATTTAATAACCTAACTAGCACTGAAAAGGATTTTCACCTTAATAATGAAAAAATATATTGTTTTTTTTTTCGTGATGTCTTCAGAGGGAGGATCTGAATGAAATTAAGAACTTGTAAATCTTTAATAGCCATTGTTATTTATATTTGGTATTATTAAGAAGTCGAAGTTTGGTATAGAATTTGAACTCGTTAAACTATCTGCACGAACAAGGAAGTTGGCTACTGCGAGTTAAACTCAACACTAAGAATTTTTTTAATAAGATAGAGACAAAGTTTCAGAAAAACAAAATGCTGAAAACAATTATTTTAAGCATTTTGTTTTTCTGAAACTTTGTCTCTATCTAAGTTTAAAAAAATTCTTAGCGTAGTGTTTAACTAGCTAACTTCCTTTTTGTGCAGCCCAAAACCCCATCAAGCTTGGAGAACCTCAAAGTCTTCTAGAAATTGCTATCTTTGTGATCTTGGGAGTAGGGGGAACAAAAGTTTCAATTGTTATAATCACCAAAGGAAAATCTGAGATTGCGGACATTCTATATCTTAGCGGGTATGGAAACGCGATGTTTAAATTAATCCATCGGAAGATGCGGATTAATTTTTTTCTCCCAATGTATTGATAATACTAAAAATCAAGGTCGATACTATTTTAAACAGAAGCACCTTGTAGAAAAATAACCGATTTGATTTTCAACAATTATATGAAACTAGGAAGATACATTTGCTAAAAACAGAAAATCCAGAATAAACTTATCCGGAACAACATTATCCGGAAGGAAACAGAGGACGAGCGAGAGCCTGGTGCACTTCTTTGGAGCTATAGCAGCCGTTATAGCTCTAAGTCCTGTGTCGTTTTTTCGAATGTCAAACCAGCTGAAGATTAGCTGTTGTTATTGTAAAATATAACGCCGTCTGGACTAAGGGACTACTTCCTAATCAATACGAGGTCAAACTTTGCATTGGATAGGCGCATAATTTTGTGTCTGCATGTTCCTGGATTCCAGAAACAAATATTTAAACATGTTAAAATTTTGTGGGAAAGATCAAAGCAAAATTAGAGAACAAAAGAAGAATATAGGAGCGCGTCCTTGTTGCGGAATCCGCTTACAATTCACAAAATACACAGTTTGGCCTCGTGATGATGACCTTGTCGTTGAGGGATTACGACTAATGACTTTGCCGTCTGGACTTCCTTCTGTGTTTTTTTTTAAGATCGGCAAGGGAAGACCCATTTTGAATACGTATTTACAATATCCCTTTACATAGGATTTTTTGCAGTAGGCGGAGAGTTTCCTGTATCGAACTCTGCTGCACACTTTTTCTCTTGTCCGAGCTGGTTCATTCGATGTCAGGCTCAACTTATAAAAATTTTGATGATAATTAAAATCAAGACAACGAACAATTAACCAAAGAAAAAAACCTGCAAGATGGCCAAATTATAATCAATCAGCTATCGAAATTTTTGAGCCTTCAAATAATCTATTTAATTGCTTCTCGCCCTTCAAATCGACAGTAACTTCTTATACAGTGATTCTCTTCTTTTTGAAGGAATTCTAATTTCAGCATCGCTCACGCACTCCATCACGCATCACGCAGTCTATCTATATCGTTTTTCTGTCATTTTCTTTAAAAGATTCAAAAAAGTATTTTGGGTGTATAGGAAAACATGTTGGACTCTGCCTTAAGTGAGTATAAAACTACCGTTTTTTGTTACCGTTGAAAACCACCGTTAAAATATAAAAACTACCGTTTTTTGTAATTTTCCGGACAATTTTTTTCATGTAATTTTCTTATGTTTTTGACTGAGTCTTTAAAACATTTCAGTTGATAAAAAGTCATCGTTGTTCGGTCCAAAAATTTATTTATGTAACTGAGGTAAATTTAGAGTGTTGACAATTATGTGAAATATTATTTCAAACTAGGTTTGCTATTTTTGACCATTTTATCAATAAAAGTTTTTGACAGGTATTAGTTGAAATTAATCTGTTTCTTTTCTTTTCTAAAAATACATTTTTTTTTCAAATTTTAACAGCAAAAAGTTAAACAGCAAACTGTGTTTTTAAAACTGAACCAGCTAAACCTAATTTCAAAAAAAAAATAACTGAGAAAAAGCTTTTGTGAAGTAATGCAAAGGTGAGAAACGGATTTTCAAATTCGTAACAATTCTTGAACTTGTGATGGTTCCACACCAAAAAATGCCATATTAGTTTTGCCATATGCATTTTTAAATTTCAATTCACAAACATGATACATAGAACATTGGTTTTACATAATGGGTTTGGATAAATTATGACTAAAGAAATTAAAATAATCGATTTATTTTTTGCAAAGTCAGTCGCAGTTTTTCAGACAAAATCAAATATCACACATTCAGCTTTTTTGATTTGAATTAATTTTTTAGTGATTTTTGGGTGAAAAACGACGATTTTGGCTCTATCATACTGTGGGTATAGAAGTTGTCAATATTTTTTGATTCGTGATATCTTAAAGTTTTTTTGGATTATAATGTTGTTCTTAAGTATTGGCGTTTGAAAAATGTTTCTTGAACTTGAAATTACGAAATGATGAGAAATTTTATTCATTAATTGCAGCATTTTTGGTGCCGCTCATAGTCTTTCTCACGGGCGTCAGATTATGTTTTCATTCCTGCATTAATGAAAACTGCTGAAAGGTAAAATTGCACTAACAGTTGTTTTTCTTTGATTGTGTGTTTTATTTTCAAACGGTTTTTACAAGGAAACAAAGCTTTCATTCATAGCACAATATATGCAACGTATACTTTTCATGTATTTTTTTAAATTTAACAAACACTTTTCATATTGATAAGATTTTCCTCGCCATTTTCAGAAAAGTTGTTTCTCTGTAGTCTGGAGAGTTAAGTAAACCCAAAATAGACATTGGAGCCAAAATGACCTTCCGGCTTTTATTTTTAAACAAACCAAAGCAGTATATACTCGCTCGAAAAAGACTTTGGAAGTATTGAATTGCGTTGAAAACAGATTTTGGTATTAACTTGATTGTAAAAAGATCCTATTTCAGGTATTATTATATTGAAACTTTTATACTGGAAAAACACAGATAACCGCGACTCATTTTCCCTCCTTTTCTGATTTCTAGATATTGTTTGATAAGCTATTGTCAAGTTATTAAAAGTGAGAAAACTCAAAATTTTGCTAAAAATAAATTTTTTCTCTGAGGCTTGTAAGAGCAAGAGAACTTATAGCAAGAACAATCAAACATAATAAATGTCTCGACCAAATTCCGGCTTCCTTCTTTCTAACTATTTAAACTTTTTTCTTCTTCGCTGGTTTTACAACCAAATGAATCAGACTAATCAGGAATGCTGCTCAGTGCAAACATATTGCATGAAAGTGACGTATATTTAAGCAAATTGTACTTCCTTTTGAAGCTGGATATCCATTTGGTTTTGCTGGTCCAGAACATAACCAAAATTACCACACAATCGACTTTTAAATAAGTTCCAATTTGTTCTCGCAGCCAAGTTTGGGCTTAAATAACCGAGTATACCGGATTGTTATGTTGATTTTTCGACAGTTATAATTGATTATATTTACTAACTTAGGTTTTCAAGAGATAAATAATCGATTATAATTAAATTTTCCAACAGATTATGTCTTATAATTTATTATAATTGATTATATTTCATGCAGAAAAACCACATAAACCGATTATAATCGATATGATCTATTTTGTGTTTCAAAATTCTGATTTAGTCAAACCAAAAGAATAAATTGTTTATGTTTTATGGTTAATAGTTTACAGTCAATAAAAGAATCTCTAAACAGGAGATGTTTTGAGTGACTTTGGTTCATCTGAACACAAAAATTACCACCACAAATCAAAAGTTTCTTAAGGATTCCTTCAAGTTAGTTGAAAGTTTCGCGCGGTCAGTGAAAATTCATGAAACTTGAACTAGGTGCTGCTATTTTAGTGGTTGAAAAACAAAAAAGCATCAAGAAACAAATCTAATGCAGAAATGAAAATTAAAATCATTATATATTTTAATTGATTAGAAGACTGTTAGAATGGTTTTCCTGTTTTTCACATAAACCAACATCTATGGAAAACATAAAAAGTACGCAATTGAGATTCAAGGTTGAAGTCAAAATAGGCATACAGAAGTGATTATAATTAATTGTAAAATGTTAAAAAGTTTTTGTGCAAAACAAAAATTTTACCAATTGAAGTAAAACATAATCGATTTCTCTGATTATAAATTTATCGAAAAAAAAACGAATAAAGAATATATTATAACTGACTAAAAAGTATTATAATGGATTATATTTCGTTTTTAAAGAGAGAGAGAGAGAGAGAGAGAGAGAGAGAGAGAGAGAGTGATTATAATCATTAATAGATTCTAATAGATTTTTTCTCAGTTTAAGTAAGACGGGTACTCAAATCATATTTAAGTCAATAAATGACGCACAAAACTGGATGCGGGTATCACTTGTGTTTTGTGAATGAGTAATTGTTTTCAGTTCAACACTTTTGCTGCGATTTCCTATCTAATTCTCTCTTACACTTGGTACCGCGACAACTCACAAGAAAAGACAACTCGCAACAGAAGACAACTCGCAAAATGTAAGGAAAGCGACAACTCGCAAGTTTTTGAGCTAGTTGAAAACTTAATATTCTCGGTTTAAGGTTTAACAATTAAGGCACAACAATGATCGGCTCTAAGCTTCGTATTAGGTCCTACCCTCTGTTGGCAAGCTTGAAACACGTTGGCGCTACTTCGGCGGTGAGTATATTGCGAGTTGTCTTTTCTTGTGAGTTGTCGAATTATTCTTATACTTGGGTAGCAAAAATGTTTTTGATTTCAAACAAACACAATTGATGCCTAACACGTTGAATTTACTGCAAATTCCAACCCTATCAGCTTTTTGCGTAAGTTAGCAGTTTGAAATTTTTGCTAAATCATTACGCAAAAACTCGTCTAAGCGTCACTTGTTTAAAAATTTTTTATCGACATTCAAGTTGCACCCCGGTCGAGATCCCACTCAAAAACCGCTCAAGATATGAGCGGTTTGAGCGGTTTTTCAGCAAGATTTGAGCGGTTTGAGCGGTTTGGGCGGTTTGAGCGGTTTGGGCGGTCTGGCCGTTTTTTTTTGGAAAAACCGCTCAAACCTCTCAAATCTTGCTTAAAAAACCGCTCAAAAACCGCTCATTTCTTGCGGTGATTTTTGAACGGTTTTTCAAGCAAGATTTGAGCGGTTTTTGAGCGGTCTTATAAATAAAACCGATTAAAACCAACAAAAAGGCCTGGAAACGTAATGTGACCCCGGGTTGACATCCATAAACCGAAAATGCTTATTTTAAGTTTCCCCACACCGAAAAAGCTTATCATACAATTGCCTGCATCAAATGTATGGAAAAATGCTAATCATACAATTTGCATAAAATCAGATTGCTCGCTGAATATTCACATGCCTCTGGCTATTAAAAAAATTGTTTTGAATATTTTTCTGATAAAAACTACTTATATTTACAAACAAATACTTTTAAATTACAGAAAATTTACTCTAGAAACGCATCATATTGATCTTCGAAAAATCGTTTGAATAATAAACACAAAAAAAGAAAGGCGACACTTAACCCAATTTTGATGGCCCCTCTCTTAATTTTCGGGTTATCTCTGCAAGTCCACGATCCCCTATCCATGCGCTGGGGAGGGGTGAGATTGGAGGAGATGCAAAATTGATGTTGAAAATTGATGTGCAAAAGTGTCGACTGTTAAAGCAAAAATCGTCGAGCATGCGAGACGATGAAAAACGAATTTCTCCGTACAAAATTTTAGCCAAACACGCTCTGGTCTCAAATCAAAGCTTCAGGTCGACGGAGAATCAGGAAGTGATCCCATAAATGACATCTAAATTGAACCTTGGAACATTTGAGTACCACCCTGATGTTACAAAATGAAATAAAATTTCCTACAGAAAAGTATTTTAACAAAAAAGAGAAAGAAAACAAAAAAGAGGGTGGGAAGTTGTTGATTGAGCGATGCTCGAAAAGACAATACAGAAAAACAGGAAACATGAAAAAACATTTTACACGAGTTGAGAAAAAATGCCTATCATGCTATTTCAATCTCGCAAAATGAAAAAAAGGTTTATCATATCATTTCATAGAACAGAAAAAACAGTATGGAAATTGCATAAAATGAAATTTTGTTGCGAGCAGTTTTCACTTCATTTGGATTGAAGTAACAATCTGTTTGCTATACTTCTTATCACAAAGATGTTATGAAAATAGCAAAATTGTGTGCCAAGCTTTTTTCCATAGTATGAAATTGCATGACAAGCATTTTTCCACGATTGAAAAACAAAAACCTTTTGTTTTGAAATTTTTTGATTTATCTGAAACAAGAAATTTCTCTCATAAGCAAACCCAGAGTGTAAATGGTAAATACCACGCAGATAAACTGCATTTGGTAATATTAGCCGTGTAAGTTAATGTTAAATTTTTCGCAAAAAACTATATATCAAAAACGTAAAATTGTTTAAGGCTGAAAAAAATCGAATTTGAAAAATTCGCTTGTTGAGAATGTTTTTTTTCCATAAATTTATGTTTCTTTCAACAAATAAAAAAAAACTTATTGTGTTTTAAAAAAATATTGCTTTTGATTTTTGATTTTTTTGGGTAAAAAAATCAACCTGGACTACGTTATAATAACGAAAAATCAAACTCAGCATGATATATTTTTTGCATTTTTGAGCACAGATGCAAGTTTGTTAACAAAAAACGAATTAAAAAATTTTTACTTCAAACATTTAACATAAATGAAATTGTATAAAAAGCACTTTTTTTTAATAAAGGTTTTTTTTATGCTAAAATTGCTCTCATGAAACCAGAACAGCCACCAGTTGGTTTTACTTGAGCTTTGAGCCAATTTGTATGATAAGTTTTCAAAAATTGATTAAAAAATAATGAAAAAAATATGATAAAAAAATTTCAAAAAAAATGCTCATCTTACAATTTTTTTCTATGAAAAATGAAAGATAATTTTTTTTTCAAAGACTCGAAATATGAAATTGTATGATAAGCGTTTTTCCAGTTATACATCAACCTGGAGTGGTGTGCATACCCGGCTGGGCCCATGCAGATCAAAAGTTGAGCCCCATAGGAGCAGAGTTTCGCAAAAATTGGTCCTAATAAAAAAACATCCCGAGCTTATATATTTTTCGAAAGTCGGAACAAGAGAGCATGCAAAGCTGCAAAGTCCTCGTAAAGACTACTAATATTTGTAATATCTCAACCTCTGTAATTTTTTCCATATCAAACTGTAGTCACTTTACAGATTAAGCGCGTACTTATCAGGACTGTTTGTATCAGGGAGAATACGTGACTTCTCTGCAGGTTCTTCGTGTAAAATTATCCTACCTGATCTTACAAAAAATGAACTCTTGAGAAAAGGACAAATCTGAACAGTTTGAGCTGATTGATTTAATTGCGCTGCATTCTGTTAGACAAAAAATATGCAAGTATCTCAAAAAACTTGGTCGTGATATTTAGCAAATCAAACAACTTTTTGACCATCATAATAAAAAAATATATTGTGTCAATCGTGTCTCTATGACATTTAGTTCCTCTATAGACAAACATTTATTAAGTTCTCAAAAAACATTCCCAACCCGGCTAAGTCTTCAATTTTATGGCCAGAGTAATTTTACCATCTTAGTCCAAGTGCTCGATTTATGTTTCGACATTGAAAACTAAGCAAGTGCAGTTTTTTTGACTGAAGTTCCACGGTTGAGAAACAATATTAAGTCGAGCACAAAGTCAAATCATACTCGATTTCTGTCCCGAAAATCGATACATCGGTCGAGCAGAGCCGCAGCACAAGTCGAACACAACCTGATTTTTTCAAAGTTGGAAAATCGAAATTAATTTCGGCTCTTTTTCCTTTCCCCCCCCCCCCCCCCACCTCACATGAGCATCAATTTTATGGTCTAACGAGTGGTTTTACAAAGTTAATTATGAAGACCAAATACGTTTGTCATGGCCTAATTTATTTGCATGTTTTCATGACAATCGGACGGTGCGAACAGTAATTTTAATTATAAAAAATTGCAGGTGGGGGGGGGGGGGAGGAAAAAGAGCCTTAATTTCAACTTGGAAACTGAACAAAAACGAATCTACTCAAAAAAGACCTCCGACAGAAACTTGCAACCAGCAAAATTCAATTGAGGAGATTCGCTTGCCGGAAAACTAAAAACGGCAGAGGAAGCCCTTTAATTTTTCAATTTCATAGGGTTCTTGCGGCAAGAAAAAATATTCTACAGACAAATAGATGGATTAAAAAAGTTTGAATCCTTTATTTTGTCGATTAAATTGAGACAGTCGGAATATACCAACTTTTGGTCAAGAAAGCCGAAATATAGCAATACAGTCAATCGAACAAAATTTTTATATGGCGGTCGAGACAGTTGAGAAAGCCTAAACACATTGAATTTTAGTCAACAAAGTCAAAGCATAACTGAATTGGGTCAAACAAAGTCGAACACTTTTTTAATGAGTCGAGAGAGTCGAAAAATGCCAAAAACTGATCGATAGAGTCGAAACATACCTAAATGTAGTCAACAAAGTCAAATTTTGTCGAGGCGGTAGAAAATTAACAGGTTTTTGGTCAAAAAAGTTGAAAAATGAATCGTAAACTTCGACCCGGGAAGGGAAAAATGTTTTAATGAAAATCTTTTGTTTTGATATTTTTCAATTCCAATTTAAATATTTAGCTAATCATTAGTTAGTCGAAAGACGTTGAGACATATGACGCATAAGTTGGATGCAAAATAGGTTGCAATAAAAGATAAAACACTCTCTCCATT
Organism: Symsagittifera roscoffensis; assembly: GCF_963678635.1. NCBI lineage: Eukaryota > Metazoa > Xenacoelomorpha > Acoela > Convolutidae > Symsagittifera > Symsagittifera roscoffensis. The sequence continues at coordinate 40,507,509 of NC_087071.1, forward strand.
AATAAGTGTTTTTACGCATTCATCAGCGCATTTTTCATAAGTATCGTATAAATTCTGCCTTTCTGGTTTGTCACAGACAGCTTCCAAACACTCGTTTTCAGTATTGTTGTAGATCCAGACGTCTTCTGATAAACACTGGGCTTGGGTTCCATTGTACTCACAGGGCTCGTCAATGACGTATGAGTTATCTCCAACACAGCAAACTGAGTCCATAATAATGAGAAACAAAATTAAGAAAAACATGCGCAATAAAATAAGTCTTGATTTGTGGATAGTTTTGATTGGTTTAAGTCTGGTTTTGTTGATAGTTTTGATTGGTTTAAGTCTGGTTTTGTTGATAGTTTTGATTGGTTTAAGTCTGGATTTGTTGATAATTTTGATTGGTTTAAGTCTGGTTTTGCTGATAGTTTTGATTGGTTGATGGAGACAATTTTGGGTAGTCGCTTGGAATCTCAATCCAGATCTCCGTTTTCATACGAGGATCATTGATAAGTCCACTGACAAGCATTGATTTTTATAGAGCACAAATTTCTCTGTAAGTTGGAAGTCAAGAGTCATTTTTTTGGCAATCATACTAAGAAAGAAAGTAACGCAATCAAACATTTCGTTGGACTTTTTAAATCTCTAGAGAAAGCGTTTTAGCTCAAAAATGTTCCGTGTTGCATGTGGAATCAGCAAATTTTGGCCGCAGCCAAAAATTTTAAAGCGGATAGAAATTGCTTTAATTTCATTTTTAAGAGTTGAAAACCTTCTTCAGACTTTCGATTTTTGAATTTTTCTGCTTTTACTAATAAGTTAATAAGTACGTATAAATTATAGCTGCTTTTGTCTACAATGCATTTTTCTATCGCTAATTTGTGCGCACAATCAAAATTTTAGAAATAGTAAGAAAAGTAGAGTTCACAAAATAGCTTGAATCATTATTTGTTTGGGATAAGAAAACTCCACGGGGTATTGTCTTTTTTTAAATTATCAAAATAATAAGTTGGGTGTATAAAAGTCTGAAGGCGAAACCAATATCATAATTACATCTCGTTCAATTATAGTAGGTAGTTCAAGATTTTACAGCCTTTGTCGGAATAAAGTTATAAGTTACGTTACTTTTTGCTTCAGTACATTTGGAAACTTGTTAACAAAAATTCTAAAGCAGTTTCTGCTACAATTAGATTCGGTGCGTTAGGAAAAGTCAAAATAATATCTGCAGTAAATTCGAGTTTTGGTTTTTAAAAAGACTTGTTTACAAAAGTAATATTCGGAATTGAGCTAAGCTTCGTTATAACAAAAAGCTAAGCGTATACTTCCATGGAAAATTTCATCATTACGAGGCCAAACTGAGCACTGGATAGGTGCACAACTTGGTGTCTGTATGTTCCTGGTTTCCAGAGACAAGTTTTTAAACATATTAAAACTTTGTCGGAACAAAAAAAAATGAAGGAACAAAAGAAGAGCAAAGGGAGCGTCCTTGTTGCGGAATCCGCTTCATTTCATAAAATGCACAGTTTGGCCTCGTGCTGATGAAAAGAAATAATTAACATTTTAAATTTTTTAAACTACTGTAGTAACGTTTTTGATAATTTTTGATTGCTTTTTATGGTAGTGGATAAAATAAGCACAGCCTCAGATTTTTTCTCTCCTATAATCTCCCGGGTCGACCTGCATAGAAAAAAATGCTTATCATCCAGTTTCATTTATAAAATCTATGGAAAAACTGCCTATCACACAAAACTCATACAAAATATAAAAATTTTTGAAAATTTTGTTTGAAATTTTTTGGTCTAATTGCTTCTTTTGAAGCTTTCTGGTCAGTAAAAAAATGATTTAAATTTTTCGATAAAAAATGCGTTTCATACAATTTTCATGAACGAAAATTATAAGATATTCATTTTGTCATAGAAAAAATACCTTTTTCAACAATCACCAAAAAACGTGTCAGTGTAACTTTAAATAGATTTAAATAGTTATATCTAAGATAGAGGGTATTTTGACAATCAAAAACATAATTTTAATTTCCGTCGGAAAAAATGCTTATCATATAGTTTTCATATATAAAAATTGTATGATATGCATTTTTCTTCATAAACAAAAACAAAAATGTGAGATAAAAAAATTTTATTGCCTTTTTTGCTTGCAAACCTGCTATTGCGCTAAAACACAAATTTTACAAAAAAAAATTTTGCAAATAAAATTTGATTTTTTGTGTTTATAACGTAGTCCAGGATGAGTTTTCCAACCAAAAAGTCCAAAAGTTACAAAAAAGTGTTTTTTTTTGTTAACACGATTATTATTTTTTGTTTCATTTGCTTTGATAAAAATGAATTTTTAAATAAATAAGCATTTTTATCTCAGCCACCAAATTTTTCAAACTAAAATTTATCTAGCCATTTACAAAAAATTTCTTTTTTGGTATATAATTCCATCTGAAAGTGTTAAAATTAACTTTCATGGCTAAAATCACTAAATGCAGTTTATCTGCGTGGTAACTGCCAGTTGCACTCTAGGTTTTCTTATGACAAAAAATCCTTGGTTAGTGTTTCGGTTGAAACTCAAAATTTCGATAAAAAAACTTGTTGTATTTTCTTTTATAGAAAAATTGCATATCATACTATTTCATAGTATGGAAAAAATGATTATCATACAATTTCATAGTATGGAAAAAGTGCTCATCATGCTGTTTTCACCTAATTTTGGGGAAGAAAAGACTGATGAAAAAGCTTAATCTTTAATTCCATAGTATGGAAAATATGCTTGTTACAAATTTTCATAGTTTGGAAAAAATGCTTATTTTGCTATTTTCATACACTAGGTTTTGCTCTATGAAATTGTATGAAATTATATGATAAGCAGTTTTTGTCAAACCCTGGCTTGTTTTCAATGACCAATGCGAACAAGAACTACTTCGATTTTCCTTGAAAATTTTCAATGGATCGAAAACAAATGACCAGAGCTACTCTCAATAAAAGAATGCTTGGACTTTTTTCAAGTTCGAATGCTTGTACTTTCTCGCCTGGAATAGGTTTTGAACCGTAACAAACTCTTCAAGAATAAGCAGGAAAAAAAATATTCTTCAATGTAAGCATTCATAGCAAGGAAATTGAATTGAGCAGTCGTAGTTTTTATGTACCTCGGCTTTTTCTTAGATATAAATTATTTAGTGTTGATGAGGAAATCGGGCGTTTCAGAACCGGATTCAAGTCTTAAAAATCAAATACTCATTTCTAATTTTATCGAGAGTGGCGCTGATTATATAATCTAGCGCTGAGTCCAATTGAAAATGACACATTTTTGCTGAATTGAAGTAATAAAATTTTTAACAAGCCTCAAAGTTTTTCAAAAATTCTAAGATAGCTTCAAAAAAGTTAAAAGAATGATTTGACTATTTTTTGTTTCATAAAATTTGTTTATTGAATTGCATGAAAAGCTTACTATCGTTTGCTTGCAGGTTACTATCCCCAGCTTGGCGTAAAAAAGCTAAAATACAATTTCGAATGATGGCCTTAAGGAAAGATAATTTACAAGTGAGACAAAGTTTTTGCTTTTTAATCGTATTGTTTCATTGTATTCGATAACCACGAAACAAAAATGAATGAGCACACACCAGCGCGAAAATGTAAGATGATAGATACCTTTCTAATCTGAAATAATATACTGATGCGTTTATTTTTTCGGATTCGAATTTGCTCAGTTGCTTTACGTTACTTTTCCAGTGTATGTGTAACTATGTTTTTCTCTATTTTCTAATAAAATCTCATGATGGTCTTGTAGGTCTCTTGAAAAATCTTGACATTTCTAAACATTCTCCAGAAATGAGAAAAAAATTTTCAAAATAGTTGCAGCTTTTTTTTAATCTCTGGCGCTATTTTTTGCAACACCAAAATTTAAAAAAAGTTTTTCAACAAAACGGGAAAATAGACGTTTGTTATAGTATAAAAACTGTTTTAGTTGACACAAAGCACAAATTTTTTTTTTCTAGAACTTCTAATTTTGAGGACCAATTTGTATACCATTCAAATCAAAGTTTTACAATGTTTTTTACAATGAGGGATTGCAAAATATATGACAACCCTCTCTGAGTGTCACAGTTTTTGTTTTGGAGCAATTTTTTTTCCGATTTCTTACAGATTGTAAAGATTTTTTTTGCGAGAGTGAAAAAATCCGAGTACACTTTTTGCCCAATTGCCTTCATTCAATTGAATGCCAATACTCGAAATATCTGCCCTGATCAAAAACAGCAGAAATTTCTAACAGTCGCACTCAAATTAACTTCACTAATTGCAACCATCCCTATGCTCGGACCCGTACTTATCATCAAAAATAAATCAACATTCAATCATGTGCAGGTCCAATATTAATACTAGTTAAGATAAGTTCAATGAATAAGTCTGGCATTTGAATTTTTTTTTAAATAAATCTGCAGTTTTCCCTAACCAGCATCTTTGTAATCATTTCATGTGAACTGAACAATTAGTAACGAACCAAGTGTTGAATAACAAAAACTAATGGAACATTTTTTTCCATGGGTTGTCAGTCTTTATTCTTAAAAAAAATCAAATGATGTGCCTCTCAAGTGCAATTTTATTTATAAACTAATGTCTCTCAAGCGCGCTATATGAAACTATTTTTTGAACAACGTATATGTTTAAATATTTCTAAAAAAAGTTCCATGTCAACTGATTTTATTGGGCCTGTTTTCGATTAAGGGAAAAAATTAATTAACCAAACACTAAGGGAAACACTTGTGAAAACCATTGGCAAAAACACAATTTTCGGCTTCTCGGAAATTTGGTGGTTCAATGAGTTAAACGGCTGGCTTCTGTGGACTCTTGATAGTACAAATAATAAAAAAATAACAATTTGATTTGAAAGCCAGTAAAAATGTGAAAGCCTAGCAAAAAGTCTATGGAATCCTGCAAAAAACCAATGGAAGCCAGCAAAAAATCTAGTGGTGGGTTATGCTCCTTGTACCCAAAATACTCACTCAAAAACTACTGTAAAATCTAAACCTTCTTCAAAAAAAAAATCCTAGCATCTGGGTTGAAATCAAAAAATTTAAACATAAAAACGAACAAAAAACGCTTTAGAATAAATCATAAAATTCGTGTAAAACAATTAATTTTGAATTCTTTGATCAACGTGCTGAGTTAATTGACTATGCGCAATCCTTCAATTTCCATTTACACTCAATGAGTGATCACAATTTGAATAATACCTTAAGGCAGACGAGAAAGAATCTCCTTATACAATCTTTGTTCCTTACAATCGTAATTTTATTAACAAAACAAAACCCACCCATCCTGAAACCCTAATTCTTTATATCATTACTGGTCTATCCTAAAAAGATCAATCAAATAAATCAATTGTTTTTAGTCCATCCATCACAGTAAAACACTAAGCGACAATTTCTGTATTGCAAAAAATCTTCCCGCTAAAACTATACCAATTAAAAGCAAAAAAAAATTAACTCAGAAGGAGAAAATAAACCAAACATCTCAAGAATCAACAAGAAAATTTTTTTACAGGCAAAATGATCTGGCAGGCAACAATTTTCACCAATAATGTTGTACTAAATAATTAGAAGTGTGCCCCGCAAAAAGCAACCTTTATCCGTAACGAGAAAGCAAGAGTGAACTTTTAGGATGAAAAATTCATATCGCAACTTTACCGCTCAAAAAAGCTAGGCGTGAAAAAAGCAATATTATCAAAAACTTTAGAAACAAATCAGCAAATCATATTTATCTTCTAGGAAATTCCTTCGGTGAAATAATTACAAACAGTTCAAAAATGGCAAATCTGCTCAACTACAAGATTTCAACTTTAGATTGTTTTTTTTTTGATAATGTTAGGATAACCCAGCGCTTTTTGTTCAAAGATGACTGAAACGTGAATAGCAAAATGAGTTTTCATTCAGATTTTTTCTTACAATCGCTGAGTTTAAAATAAAAATCTTAAACTTATTTATAGACTGCCATCGGGGCTCTCTGACTTTCTAGCTTGAGCACTAAAAGACCTTTGCAATAAAAAAAAACGCATATCTTACTTTCTTTTCAATGCACATCTGAAAAATAAAAATTTTCTCCGATATGTTTAAAGAAGTCAATATCACAAAACTATCTGAAAAAATAATCCAGAACTACCAGAAAACTACAGGCTATTCGAAATAACATGTGCATTGTCAAAAGTAATTTTAAGAAAATTCTATCCAAGCAATTAAATAGCAAAACCTGTTACGCAACACGCAATTTTCTTTTAAAACATTCTCTTCAATGATGCAAAATTAATCTGCGGTCAATCTTTCAGAAAATTGCTAGCAATAAACTTGATGCTTGCTCATTATTAGATCATTCCAAAGCATTCGACACTATTGATTATAAGCTTAAAAATTTAAAACTTAAAACTCAATTCATATTATAACATGTTCATCAGCGACTGGCAACAAGAAACAATTTTCAACAACATTGAATCAGATTGGATATCAATGCATCAAGGTGTCCCTCAAGGCACTGTTTTGGAACCCCTTATTTTTATTTTGTATATCAACAACTTAAAAAAACAATAGCATAGTTCGTGCAAAAGAGAACATTATGCCGATGACTACTCTGCAAAAATCAAAATGCTGATTTCACTATAAAAAAAAGAATGACAAGTTAGTTGCAAAAATTTATCAAACTAATTTTATTAATTTAATACATCTGAACACCAAAAAAATGAAACTTATCATTTTCAGCAGAAAACTTTTGCAAAGCCATGAAAACAATCAAATACAAAAGACAAAAACTTCATTGAAGTAAAAAGTAAGGTCGAATACCTCAGAGTGGTATTAGATCAACTTCTAGCGTTCAAGAGGAAGTTGAAACAATTCTAAGAAAAATGGCCCGCGGAATTAAAATACTGCAATCAACCCTTGAAACCTTTCCCATCGAAACTAACCTATTGATCATGAACGCACTAGTTATAGGCCATCCTCATTATTCGTACGTACTTGTGGGTGGAATATCAGCAAGTTTATCAATTTCCAAAAAAAAACAGAGATGTGCCTTAAAAAGCTATTGCAATCATGTTTATTTGACTCAGCGTCTTTTTTAAATTTGAAGTATCAAATATAGCTTATACCCATGTTTTTTGATTGGAAACAAATATGCCATTTTTGGAAAATAAAAACAAACTGTTACCTCTCTCTTCAAAAACTCAAAACGAAAACAAAATACCACACAGACACAAATTTGCGAGTCAAAAATTTTTACTTCGTAAAAAGATATAACGGAGAGATCATAGAAGTATCGTTTTTTAAATGATTAGTAATGAGAAGAAATTTGTTTTTAGATGATACAGGTAACTCATGGGATATACTAACTTACTGGCGAGCGAAAAATTAATCGAAAAATTACTTTTTTTTTTCTACGGTACATCAGCGGCAGTCTATGGTAAGTTATCCATTTTTTTGTTCGTTGATCTATGCTAAAAAATTTAAATTGATACCTTGTTAGTATTATAAAATTAATTTCATTTTAATTTCATTAATATCTGACATATTTGCAAGTTTGAAACTAGTTTTGATTTGCAATTTAAAATTTTTTTAAAGTTCTCTGCAGGTTTTCTTAACCTGGTTGGCTTGGGAAAACTAAGGAAGGAAGCTTTTGGTCTGTCCTTTGCAACGCATTAGTCTAACTGTTGTGACAAACTGAATAAATAGTTTCATATGATTTGACGATGATGGTACGCTTGTAAGAAGAACGTCCGGTACTGGATTTTAGAGACAAACTCGTCAAGCTGCTATACACTCCCTCTCACTGGGCTCCCCCAACAAAACCTCAACCAGTAAAAAAACCAGTTTCTAATCGCTTTCATTTCTTTTTTGTTATTTTTTTTTTAAACAATTTTTTTACAATCCAGTTTACAATCTCTTCTTTCTTTTGATTGTCTTTTTGTACCCTGTTTAGTGAATAACCATGCCGAAATATAGGCTGGAGTGGCTGTGAAGTAGAACAGGAAACTGGTAATAGGAACCTCAAAGATATCGGAGCCACGGCTCATTCGTACAGAGGCGCAAACTTTTCCGCTACTTTCTGGCGCTACCTCTCCTAGAAACTGAACTGTGTTACCATAACAACCGGCTTCAACAATAATTCATCTATGGTCTCAAATTTTGCTACTAATTACAGATTTTGAAATAAAATTAATTTTTCATAAGTTTAACCTAAATGTGCCTAATATCCCCAAAACCATCCTGTCTGAAAAAAAATTTTATAAATAGAAACTGGTGCTCTAAACAATTCTTTGTTTCGACTTGTACTTACGTTTCATTAGTCATGAAATGTGTCCCACAACCTAAACTTTAATTTTACTGCTAATAAGTTTTGTAAAGGTAGTATTCATGTTCTTTCTATGGTAGTAGAATTTTCAGTTTATTTCTCGCTCAGCTAACTTGTATATATTTACTATATGAATACACTTCTCGCTCCTGTGAAAACCAAATGTCACCAAAAATGGTGCGCAGTTTTCGGAAGCGCTGCAGATGATCTTAAGAGTCTCGTTGCAATACTCGACAACCAAGATGTGCATGAAAATATTTCGGCTAAAATATGTAGTCTTCCAATTGTCGACTCAAAATAAAGGAAAACACTCCGGAATGCGCCATATAGGTTTTCGAATGCACAAGTTTTGGTAGATGATTTTAGAGTCCTTGGATCGGTTATAGGATCACCATCAACATGCGATAAATACATGGAAAGCGAAATTGAAAAGACAATTACCCCAACAAAAAAACTTTACAAAATAGCGAAAACATCAGCACAAAAAGCTTACTCCCGGTGCAAGCGCCACCTCATGTAGCGCTGCAGAGCAGCAAAGTTTATTACGATGGGTTCTCTTGTGTACAATGCAACCCCAGAAACTTTGCAAAAGGGTCTAACTCCACCAACAGACCACCTGGCGCAATCCACATAACAACTCAAGTAGAAACACAACCGGCAACACCCGAAACAAATGTACTGCCTAACGCAACATAATCTTATCTATCGCCCCCAGTAATCACAACAATTTCTTTCGACCCCTGTAAATTTATCAACCAAGAACTTGAATTTCAAATGATTGACATACAAAAAAATTTCGTTAACTGGAAATCACTCGTGTTTCTGTTCTAAGCAGAAACAAGCCCGGTTTCTTATGCATAGAATAAATGAGCCAGCAGTTGTTTTCAGTAGTAGAAGAAACACCAAACTCTAACGTCGCAATGAAATCAGCAATGATTCTCCCACATCTACTGCTCCCTAAAATTAAATGAGAAACAAAAGGATCCAACTTTTAAACTCTGAGCCGCCGCATAACTTTGCGGAAGCAAGTCCTACTAGACAAAACTTTTCACTGAAGCGGAAGCTCTCCAAATTAGACATACAAAACAGAAGAAGTGCGAAGTAAGCGAGGAAATTACGCTATTCTATAGACTAATGAGTACAGGCAAAATAGCTGCCGCCTTTGGTTGCCTTTCAGACAAACAAGTAAAAGGAATACTTCCTCTACACGAATTCATTGAGGGAAGAACAGTCCTTATTATCCTGAAACAAAAACACCACCAAGCCAAAGCAGCGAACACTAACTATAAAACTGAAAAAATTGAAGAGACAATGCATACCACCACTCTTTATTCGAACGAACAAACGCCAGGAAAGTTCAAAAATTGTTCTCAAAATGCATTGAAACCAGGGTCTTTCAAGTTTAGATGCGTGTGAATTGAGAAAGATGTTCACTCACTTCAACCAATCATTCATTGAGCTTTGGCGAACAATTGCAGAGCTGCCCTATAAAATATCAAGTAAAGATGAACACTTAATGGCGTACGACTCGTGTCGTCTGATACTTCTGGACAAAAACCCAGGGGTAAGCCTTATTGGTATAGGCGAGGTTCTTAGACCAATAATTGGCAAAAAACAATCACCCAATGTATAACCTCGGAAAAAATTTCTAACTCTGCTTAGGCAAGAAGAGTGGTATCAAAAATGTTATTCACAGCTTGAGGAACGAGTTTGAGAATCGGAAAACGGGTGCCATACGACTTGTAGATGCACAAAATCCCTTCATTTTGCTCAATAGAATTTTGCGCTGGTCAACTCGTATAAAAATCCATCAAATTTACATGTCAAAGGTTTTGAAATCTACCGATGGCACAACGCAAGGTGATCCCCCTTGCATGGGCTGTGTACGGAATAGGGATAAGCGCACTGATTGAGCTCCTGTGAAAACCAAATGTCACCAAAAATGGTGCGCAACTTTCGGAAGCGCTGCAGATGATCTTAAGAGTCTCCTTGCAATACTCGACAACCAAGATGTGCATGAAAAAATTTTCGGCTAAAATATGTAGTCTTCCAATTGTCGACTCAAAATAAAGGAAAACACTCCGGAAAGCGCCATATAGGTTTTCGAATGCACAAGTTTTGGTAGATGATTTTAGAGTCCTTGGATCCGGTTATAGGATCACCATCAGCATGCGATAAATACATGGAAAGCGAAATTGAAAAGACAATTACCCTAACAAAAAAGCTTTACAAAATAGCGAAAACATCAGCACAAAAAGCTCACTCCCGGTGCTCAAAAGGATTTCAAAATAAGTTAAGCTTTCTAGCCAGAGCAACTCCGGAAGCTTTTGAGAAAATGGTCGAAATTAAGAAAAACATAAGATGGTAGCTAATTTCTAGTTTTACTGGTAAAAACCATAAAACCGCTGAAGATCTTATCTGTTTTGCACTATCACTACGAATGCGAGGATCAGACCTTCTCACTAATTTAAATAGAATTTCCAGTAAAATGGACATAATGATAGAATTTCCGTAAAAAAGGTAACCCGATTTACTGTAGGCGCAAAAAGCTTATTCGTACAAGTCCGAGCGGTTTGAAACAAAGATTATTCAGCATATTCTCTCCATTAAGCGAATTAAATATTTTACTTTAAAAAAATAAGGAAAAAATTGAACATTTCGGGTTGTCATCATTCTCTATCAAGTTTCCAAAGGAGTGAGCAGCTTTTTTGTAGCTCCTCCTTTTGTCTCACATGCTACGTGAAAACTCACAACAACAATTTGTCGCTCTGCAAGAGCCTTGCTTCCTGCACTTTTAGACGCCATGCGTCTGAGCGTATTGCCGATGGCAATCGGTTGCGAACCTTCATTTATTTTTATGAGGGCGATAAATTTTGCTCTAAAAAAGAAAAGTCTTAGCTGTTTGGTTATTTCACCTTCGCCTAGAAGATTTACGAGCTTAGTAAGAGATTTCAAGAAATTGAGCCCTACATTGCTGTTTGACTTACTAAGAACATCTTCAAAAACCTGGTGAACGATCTTGTCCGGACCTTCACCCGAACCAATTGGAAAACACATAGTTTTTTTGTAAGTCTCGAACTCTGTTACGAAAAAAGTGTCGAAGTTTTCTGGCTTTGGGACATTTATACCAGCTCTTTTTGGGTATAAAAATACCAGTTTTGTTATAGTTAGAAATCAGAAAGGGTGCAATTTTGTCATCTGAAGCGGCCAGCCTTAGTATTCCCCTTTAAATTTCCGTTGTCGAGCTTGCTACTGATTACCTTTACTCACTCCTCGAGGTCTGTCTGGGGCCATCTTGATCCTCAGGAAGGGGTAGTGAAAACATTTTGGCTCTTCTTTTATCTATAGAGCTTGTTAACGACCGCTTTTTTGGGTTGTTCAAGAAAAACCGGGAAAGACGTCAGAAAAATCAGCCAATAAGACAAAATCGGCCAATTTTCTCAACAAAAAAATAACCACTGAAGATGATGCTTGAGTCCATTTCAAGGCAAATATAACATGGGGAGGCCGATTCAGCTTAGTTTTGTTATATCCTGCCTAAAACTATATTTGACGCCTACAAACTGTTTGAGAGTGTTAAAACAATTAAATAATATAAAAATAATTCTTGAATTCTGAAGCACAGCAGTTTTGTTACACTACTTTTTGTGTTTACTGGAGGAGCAGCACCGGGCTCTACAAAAACCGTCCAGAAATTAGCAGAGAAATTAAACGAAATACGGAACAAATCATACTCCGACACAAAAAAATTTGTTAGAACGAATATAAGTTTTGCATTTCTGAGTAAGGCAGCCTTCTGCCTCAGGGAGTGCAAGAAAATTACATAGTTAAACAACATAGACTATTCCATCAGTGCTATAATCGAGAAGGGTAGACTTTAATTGACAACTCAATCTAAAAACGACCTGATTTATTCATAAAATTTTGCTGATTTAATTATATAGATGGGGTTACGCTCCTAATATTCAAAATACTCAATCCAAAACCTGGCAAGACCAAAATAACGGTAGACTTAAACACTGGAAGACAGAAAAACGTTTTTGAAAACATAATAAAACCCGTGCAAAGCAAATAAGTATGAAATTTTTGATGAACTAGCAGCTGACTATGCGCAGTCCTTCAATTTCAATTTAATCTTAATGGGTGCGTACACTTTTGGTTAACTTTATGCAGACGAGAAAGAGTCTCTTGATACAATCCTTGTTTCTTGCAAACTTGGCGCTAGGAACAATTAGTAACCACTCACTCGAAAACCCTAACTGACTATATTGTGTTACCGGGGCCCTCTGATATACCGGCATGGGCTTTTAAAGACTGTTGCATTGAAATATAAGCACATCCAACTTTCCTTTTCAATGAAAATCTAAGAAGTAATATCTTTTCCGATAAGCTTAAAAAAGCCATTGCCATTATCTAAGAAGTATTATCTTTCTTCCCGATAGGCTTAGAAAAACCAATAAACAAAATGACAATCCAGAACTAACGGAAAACTACAAGCCAATCTAAATAACAGGTGCATTATCAAAAGCGTTTGAAAAAATTTTATGCAAACAAGTCAAAGAATATCTTTTTTTTTGTAAAAACTGCCAAGCATCGCCCCCATTTGGTTTCAGAAGCTCCTATTCAACAATAGATGCAATCCTATTCTGCACCAAACTTTTCAGAAAATCAATTGATCGCAAGAAGTTTGTGGCTTGCTCTTTATTGGATCCTTCCCAAGCATTGGACTCTATTGACCATAAGTCTCTACAACAAAAACTTAGAAATCTGAACTTTTCTGAATGGGCAATGAAATGATAATTTTTTTCATCACAAACTGACAACCGAAAACGATTGAAAACGAAAATCAATCAGATTTTGAAAACGAAAATCAATCAGATTGGGTTGCATTTCATCAAGGTGTCCCTCAGAGCACCATTTTGGGAGCCCTGATCTTTAATCTGTATATCAACGACTTAAACAAACAGTACCTAATTCGTGCAGAGTAGCACAGTGTGCAGATGACAAGCCAATTTTTGCGAATGAAACAGTCGCCCGGAAGTATATACTGGCTAGCGTCTAAACACAGCTTCACATGCTTTTAACAGTCTCTACCAAAGCCATTTCAATGTGTCGTCCTTTAACATCGGATTGACCAAGTCATTTCTATTTAGGGCTACCGACCACACCGCGCACATTAACTTAGTTATATGCAAAAATTGCGAATTCATGGCTGGGTCTCATTATCCCCGGACTACAAGTTCACTCCTAAAAACAAAGATATTACTTACTGTCAAAATACTATTGTTGTTGTTGAGTAGATAAAAATCATCATATCCATCGGAGATGGATCCATCCTCTCCCTCAACTCCTAGCTTCTAATTATCAGAAAACGAACTTGACGTTTTTTAATTCAATTTGGGCCATATTAGGAAGCTGAAAAACGTTTAAAACCAGTTTCCAGTCTTTTCCCAAGACCCTTTCTGATTTGTGGTCTTCACCAAATAAGCTCTCTCTTTAGCGCCGGGGCATCGATAACCTCTCTATCGATAATTGGCGTCTTCTGACTTTTCGGTTTTTCCAGTTGTCTCGAGTTTTCCAGGTCGTGACATTTCTTTATTCGTGAACCAATTTTCAAAAATTCTTCCGTCAGTTCAAATTGACCTCTCTGGTTTTGTTCAATTGGACAATATACACCACCAATTGTCTGAAACATCACATCCTCCTACTGAATTGTTCCGAAAAAAAGTTCATTTTTTTTCTGTTACTCATTCCCAATCACTTGTGTCCAAAATCACTGAAAGTCAAAATGCTGATCTAACAAAAAAACACTAGAAGAGAAATGCGAAATTGTATCAAACTTTTTTGATAGGCATTCATTACAACTGGTTTGACTCATCTTCAGATTTAAAATTGAATTTAAATATATTACCAATGCCCATTTTCTCGATTGAAAATATTATGCTACTTTTGGAAAAAATAACTGTTACCTGCTCTTTCAAAAATTCAATAGGAAAACTACCATATCGACACAAACATGAAAATCGTAAAATTATACTTCGTAGGAAGATATAACGGACAATTCAAAGAAAACTAGTTTTGTAAACGATCAGTAATAATATGGAATAAGATTATAGATGACTAAATTAAATTCTGGGATTTACTAGCATAAAAACAAGCGATGACTAAATTTAAAGTCCTAATTTAAAGACTAATTTAAAAATAAAAATTTTAAGTCCATATAGGAAAAAACAGTAATTCCATTTGTGAAATGTTTGATCTATAATTTACATGTTTTAATTAAACCTTATTGGTAATGTAAACTCTTTTTCACTTGATTTTCATTATTTCCGCATTGCAATTAAAGTATTTATTTTTTTAGTGTTGGTATGGCCCTATCCAAACTGCACGCACTGTTGCATGACGGAAGGGCCCATCTTAATTGACCCCCCTTTTGATTCCCAACCATCTGGCTCTCCTTACTTCTATTCACGTTATACTCAACCCTTCCATATCTGGAAAATACCTAGGATTTTGACCAGAATATGTATCATTCGCCCGGAAGTACATACCGACGGAAAACAAATCTAGGTCCTAAAACAACTGGCTAGCGTCTGAACAAGCTTTTAACCGTCTCTACTAAAGCCAGTTCCTTATGTGGTTCATTAATACCGGGTCGACAAAGTCGTTACTATTTAAACTATCGGCCAGATCGCGCAAATTAACTTAGTAACTTACAAAAACAGTGAGTTAAGGGCTGGGTCTCAGTATCATCAGACCACGAGGTCACTCCCAAAAACAGGGCTATTTTTTATTATCATATTAATATTGTTTTTGTGCAGTAGATAAAAATCATCTTATGCGTCGGAGATGGATCAACCCTTTCCCTCAACCCCTAGCTCCAAATATTCTGGAAAAATGAATGAGATGTTAATTAAATTCAATTCAAGATATTTCCGGAAGCTAAAAGAGGAATAAAAACCAGTTTCAATCTCTTTCCAAGCCCTTCCGGATTCTTGAATCCGGCCGAAGAACGGTCTTGTTGCGTTCTAGGAAGGGTAGTAAAATCTTCCCAATACCCCTCCAATTTATCCGGAACTGTTCCGTAACATTGAACCTAGAAGATTTACGAGCTTAGTAAGAGATTTCAAGAAATTGAGCCCTACATTGCTGTTTGACTTACTAAGAACATCTTCAAAAACCTGGTGAACGATCTTGTCCGGACCTTCACCCGAACCAATTGGAAAACACATAGTTTTTTTGTAAGTCTCGAACTCTGTTACGAAAAAAGTATCGAAGTTTTCTGGCTTTGGGACATTTATACCAGCTCTTTTTGGGTATAAAAATACCAGTTTTGTTATAGTTAGAAATCAGAAAGGGTGCAATTTTGTCATCTGAAGCGGCCAGCCTTAGTATTCCCCTTTAAATTTCCGTTGTCGAGCTTGCTACTGATTACCTTTACTCACTCCTCGAGGTCTGTCTGGGGCCATCTTGATCCTCAGGAAGGGGTAGAGAAATAATTTTGGCTCTTCTTTTATCTATAGAGCTTGTTCACGACCGCTTTTTTGGGTTGTTCAAGAAAAACCGGGAAAGACGTCAGAAAAATCAGCCAAAAAGACAAAATCGGCCAGTTTTCTCAACAAAAAAATAACCACTGAAGATGATGCTTGAGTCCATTTCAAGGCAAATATAACATGGGGAGGCCGATTCAGCTTAGTTTTGTTATATCCTGCCTAAAACTATATTTGACGCCTACAAACTGTTTTAGAGTGTTAAAACAATTAAATAATATAAAAATATTTCTTGAATTCTGAAGCACAGCAGTTTTGTTACACTACTTTTTGTGTTTACTGGAGGAGCAGCACCGGGCTCTACAAAAACCGTCCAGAAATTAGCAGAGAAATTAAACGAAATACGGAACAAATCATACTCCGACACAAAAAAACTTGTTAGAACGAATATAAGTTTTGCATTTCTGAGTAAGGCAGCCTTCTGCCTCAGGGAGTGCAAGAAAATTACATAGTTAAACAACATAGACTATTCCATCAGTGCTATAATCGAGAAGGGTAGACTTTAATTGACAACTCAATCTAAAAACGACCTGATTTATTCATAAAATTTTGCTGATTCAATTATAAAGATGGGGTTATGCTCCTAATATTCAAAACATTCAACTCAAAACCCGGCAAGACCAAAATAACGGTAGACTTAAACACTGAAAGATAAAAAAAGGTTTTTGAATACATCATAAAATCCGTGCAAAGCAAATAAGTATGAAATTCTTGATGAACTAGCTAAATCAGTTGACTCAGCGCAATCCTTCAATTTTAATTTAATCTTAATGGGTGCGTACACTTTTGATTAACTTTATGCAGACGAGAAAGAGTCTCTTGATACAATCCTTGTTTCTTGCAAACTTGGCGCTAGGAACAATTAGTAACCACTCACTCGAAAACCCTAACTGACTATATTGTGTTACCGGGGCCCTCTGATATACCGGCATGGGCTTTTAAAGACTGTTGCATTGAAATATAAGCACATCCAACTTTCCTTTTCAATGAAAATCTAAGAAGTAATATCTTTTCCGATAAGCTTAAAAAAGCCATTGCCATTATCTAAGAAGTATTATCTTTCTTCCCGATAGGCTTAGAAAAACCAATAAACAAAATGACAATCCAGAACTAACGGAAAACTACAAGCCAATCTAAATAACAGGTGCATTATCAAAAGCGTTTGAAAAAATTTTATGCAAACAAGTCAAAGAATATCTTTTTTTTTGTAAAAACTGCCAAGCATCGCCCCCATTTGGTTTCAGAAGCTCCTATTCAACAATAGATGCAATCCTATTCTGCACCAAACTTTTCAGAAAATCAATTGATCGCAAGAAGTTTGTGGCTTGCTCTTTATTGGATCCTTCCCAAGCATTGGACTCTATTGACCATAAGTCTCTACAACAAAAACTTAGAAATCTGAACTTTTCTGAATGGGCAATGAAATGATAATTTTTTTCATCACAAACTGACAACCGAAAACGATTGAAAACGAAAATCAATCAGATTTTGAAAACGAAAATCAATCAGATTGGGTTGCATTTCATCAAGGTGTCCCTCAGAGCACCATTTTGGGAGCCCTGATCTTTAATCTGTATATCAACGACTTAAACAAACAGTACCTAATTCGTGCAGAGTAGCACAGTGTGCAGATGACAAGCCAATTTTTGCGAATGAAACAGTCGCCCGGAAGTATATACTGGCTAGCGTCTAAACACAGCTTCACATGCTTTTAACAGTCTCTACCAAAGCCATTTCAATGTGTCGTCCTTTAACATCGGATTGACCAAGTCATTTCTATTTAGGGCTACCGACCACACCGCGCACATTAACTTAGTTATATGCAAAAATTGCGAATTCATGGCTGGGTCTCATTATCCCCGGACTACAAGTTCACTCCTAAAAACAAAGATATTACTTACTGTCAAAATACTATTGTTGTTGTTGAGTAGATAAAAATCATCATATCCATCGGAGATGGATCCATCCTCTCCCTCAACTCCTAGCTTCTAATTATCAGAAAACGAACTTGACGTTTTTTAATTCAATTTGGGCCATATTAGGAAGCTGAAAAACGTTTAAAACCAGTTTCCAGTCTTTTCCCAAGACCCTTTCTGATTTGTGGTCTTCACCAAATAAGCTCTCTCTTTAGCGCCGGGGCATCGATAACCTCTCTATCGATAATTGGCGTCTTCTGACTTTTCGGTTTTTCCAGTTGTCTCGAGTTTTCCAGGTCGTGACATTTCTTTATTCGTGAACCAATTTTCAAAAATTCTTCCGTCAGTTCAAATTGACCTCTCTGGTTTTGTTCAATTGGACAATATACACCACCAATTGTCTGAAACATCACATCCTCCTACTGAACTGTTCCGAATAAAAGTTCGTTTTTTTTTCTGGCATTCATTCCCAATCACTTGTGTTCAAAATCACTGAAAGTCAAAATGCTGATCTAACAAAAAAAAACTAGAAGAGAAAGGCGAAATTGTATCAAACTTTTTTGATAGGCATTCATTACAACTGGTTTGACTCATCTTCAGATTTAAAATTGAATTTAAATATATTAGCAATACCCATTTTCTCGATTGAAAATATTATGCTAATTTTGGAAAAAAATAACTGTTACCTGCTCTTTCAAAAATTCAATAGGAAAACTACCATATCGACACGAACATGAAAATCGTAAAATTATAGTTCGTAGGAAGATATAACGGACAATTCAAAGAAAACTAGTTTTGTAAACGATCAGTAATAATATGGAATAAGATTATAGATGACTAAATTAAATTCTGGGATTTACTAGCATAAAAACAAGCGAACACTAAATTTAAAGTCCTAATTTAAAGACTAATTTAAAAATAAAAATTTTAAGTCCATATAGGAAAAAACAAAAACTCCATTTGTGAAATGTTTGATCTATAATTTACATGTTTTAATTAAACCTTATTGGTAATGTAAACTCTTTTTCACTTGATTTTCATTATTTCCGCATTGCAATTAAAGTATTTATTTTTTAAATGTTGGTCCTATCCAAACTGCACGCACTGTTGCATGACGGAAGGGCCCATCTTAATTGACCCCCTTTTGATTCCCAACCATCTGGCTCTCCCTACTTCTATTCACGTTATACTCAACCCTTCCATATCTGGAAAATACCTAGGATTTTGACCAGAATATGTATCATTCGCCCGGAAGTACATACCGACGGAAAACAAAGCTAGGTCCTAAAACAACTGGCTAGCGTCTGAACAAGCTTTTAACCGTCTCTACTAAAGCCAGTTCCTTATGTGGTTCATTAACACCGGGTCGACAAAGTCGTTACTATTTAAACTATCGGCCAGATCGCGCAAATTAACTTAGTAACTTACAAAAACAGTGAGTTAAGGGCTGGGTCTCAGTATCCTCAGACCACGAGGTCACTCCCAAAAACAGGGCTATTTTTTATTATCATATTAATATTGTTTTTGTGCAGTAGATAAAAACCATCTTATGCATCGGAGATGGATCAACCCTTTCCCTCAACCCCTAGCTCCAAATATTCTGGAAAAATGAATGAGATCTTAATTAAATTCAACTCAAGATATTTCCGGAAGCTAAAAGAGGAATAAAACCAGTTTCAATCTCTTTCCAAGCCCTTCCGGATTCTTGAATCCGGCCGAAGAGCGGTCTTGTTGCGTTCTAGGAAGGGTAGTAAAATCTTCCCAATACCCCTCCAATTTATCCGGAACTGCTCCGTAACAATTGTAGCTGCACAATTGTTACAATTCGGATAGTCACGGTTGTATTTTCAAAATTGTTTGAACGCTTTTTTTTCTTCACTGTCGAGAATTGTCGTTGCTTCTTTAGCGAAAAGCGGTCTTCTTATTCCGACTAGGGAAAATCCTTCTTCGGATTTTTGCGTTTTTTCAGTAACCGGTAAATTTCAAGGTCGTGACGTGTCTTTATTTTCAAACGAGTTTTTATAATTTACTTCGTCACTGCAAACTGACCTCTCCCAATTCGTGAAATGGAACAATTAACGCTGTTAATTTGTAGAAATTGCCAATTTCCTCACTCGGCTGCTGCTATTGAAAATTCTCTCTCCTCGAGGTCTGTCTGCGGCCATCTTGACCCTTGACGAAGGGGTAATGAAACAATTTTGGCTCTTATTTCATCTATAGAGCTCATAACTGTCGTTTGTTTACGACCGCTTCTTTTGGGTTGTTCAAGAAAAACCAGGAAAGACGTCCAAAAAATCAGCCAATAAGACAAAATCTCAACAAAAAATCACCACTGAAGATGATGCTCGACTCCATTTTAAGGCAAATATAATATGGGGAGGCCGACTTAGCAGTTTTTTTGTTATATCTTGCCCTAAAACTATATATAACGCCTACAAACAATTTGAGAATGTCAAAACAATTAAATAATAAAAAAAGAATTCTGGATGTGGAGCACAGCAGTTTTGCTAAACTACTTTTTGTGTTTAGTGAAGGAGCAGCACCAGGCTCTACAAAAACCGTCCAGAAACTAGCAGAGAAATTCAACGAAATACGGAACAAATTATACTCCGACACAAAAAAATTTGTTAGAAGGAATATAAGTTTTGCATTTCTGAGTAAGGCAGCCTTCTGGCTCAGGGAATGCAAGAAAATTTCATAGACAAAAAACATAGACTATTAAATCAGTGCTATAGTCGAGGAGAGAAGAATTTAATTGACAACTCACTTTAAAAACGACCTGATTTACTCATTAAATTTTGCTGATTTGTTTATATAGATGGAGTTATGCTCCTAATATTCACCACATTCAACTCAAAACCCCGGCAAGACCAAAATAACGTGTAGACTTAAACACTGAAAGATAGAAAAAGGTTTTTGAATACATCATAAAATCCGTGCAAAGCAAATAAGTATGAAATTCTTGATGAACTAGCTAAATCAGTTGACTCAGCGCAATTCTTCATTTTTAATTTAATCTGAATGGGTGAGTACACTTTTATCTAACTTTATGCAGACGAGAAGGAGTCTCTTGATACAATCCTTGTTTCTTGCAAACTTGGCGTTACGAACAATTAGTACTGTGCCGTACTCTCGTATCCTGTAAGATCTACAAAAACCTGCTTCAATATCTGTAAACTATCGGCAATTTAACAGATAATATGAAGAATAAGTAATATCTGAAAACAATCATGTGAACATTTTTCGGTTAACATTTTAGCAATACGGTTTCCAACAATCTCAAAATCTATAAACATTTTTCAGGGCAAACTGACCTTAATCGGACAAACCAGTAGTTTTCAAGGCTTTTTGTCTTAGAAAATCTAATTTTATCTTTTTCACTTTCGCGCTATAATGATTTTATTAATTTAAGATTAATTTAAGCGCGAACATATTCCGCGCCCAAAGGAGCGAAAACGGGTGCAAGTTTTACGGCCGGTCGAGTTAGCTCCCCGTAGCGGGTGGTAACTACGGCGGATCGGGCTATGTTGTCTTTTCCGTAATTAAGGGTTTTTATACGAGCCAGAGGGTAGTGTCCCCTTGGGCTGCGTTCGTCAACAATCCACACTAAATCCCCTGTTTTTGAAAAAACGTCACTATCGGAGTGCCACTTACTGCGTTTATTCAGCACTGGCACATAATCTCGCAGCCAACGACTCCATATTGCGTTGGCGTAGGTTTGCGCTCGGCTATATTGCTTTCGGTGGTCGAAGTGCTCCTGGAAAGAGAGAGAAGGAAGCTAGTACCATTTCGGCCTAACAAAAAATGATTAGGAGTTAACACCTCGAAACCATCCGGACTTGCACTTACTGATGTTATAGGTCGAGCGTTCAGTGATTGTTCTACAAGACAGAAAAATGTTTCAAGGACTTCGGGAAAGAGCTTTCTACTTCCTATTATTGCGTAGAATACCCTTTCACAACACCGAACGAGATGTTCCCAAGAACCACCGTGATGCGGGGCTGCCGGGGGGTTAAATTTCCACTTAATACCCTTTTTCGCCAGCTGTGGGGGTGCTTGTCCGTTCCACGACTGAATACAATTCAAGAGTTCTTTCTCGGCTCTCACAAAATTGGTGCGGTTATCAGACCAAATGACTGATGGAGTGCCGCGACGGGCATTGAATCTTTCGATTCCCATTACACACGAACTCATGGATGAGACAATCTCAATATGTACACCTCTTGTGGTCATACATGTAAAAAGGAAGCACCATCGTTTAACAGAACTGCTCCTGATTGAGACGGAAAAGGGTCCAAAATAATCAACACCACAGTTTGTGAAGGGAGGCTGGCGTTAACCAAGCCTTTCAACTGGAAGCTCTGCCATCATAGGTGTGACAGTTTTGGCTTTGCGCTTCCTACATATAAGGCAGTGGACTTCAATGGACTTTAATAAAGAGCGAAGGTTCAATATTGCGAACTCTAAGTGAATTACAGCTCGTAGGTGGTCTAAGAACTGGTGCTGATAAGGATAATGAATATCACTTACGAACAATTTCACCAGAGTATGCCTTCCATCAAGGATTATGGGGTGTTTTGTGTCATAATCAGTTTCAACTAGGCGGCGAATTCGCCCAGTTGAACGAATGAGGAATGCAGAACCCATAAACGGTGCATATTGTGCGATACGACTAGACTTTTTAACGGTTTTTGATGCAGGACAGGAGTAAATATTCCGCTTCAAAAGATTCCTTTTGGAAAATCAACAAAAGTCGTTGTATGGCGTTTTCTAATTCAACCGGATCGGTTATTTCTTTGACTTTAGTGCGGTAGTCCCGGTGTTTCGGACTAAGTCTGAGCATGAAGGCAACCATTCGCTGAAGTTTACGAAACGAGCTGAATTCTTCCCATGCAAATAAAATGGGTTGTTTTTGTTTTTGTGCAACGTTTGAAAAATTAGAGGCCTGCTCTAAACCTTCATTAGGGTCACAAGTGGGACCAGCCAGGTGGATTTTCTTAAGTACTTCTATGCTCGGCTTGAAAAGCCACTCGCCACTTTTCAGCAGACTTGGCCCGTTTACCCAGCTGCTTGTTTTTAAGGACTCCTCTGAGATTCCTCTGGTTCCCGTATCAGCAGGGTTGTCTCCACTTAAGACGTGAAACCACTGGTCTACGTTCGTACTTTCCAGAATCTCTCCAATACGGTTTGCCACGAAAGTGGGTTGCTTACTACCTGAGTTTAACCACTGGAGCACAGTGGTGCTGTCAGTCCACATGAAAGTGTTTGACACAGGAATGGTTAGAGCTTTGAGGACATCTTCCTTCAAGCGGGTAGCGAGTAACGCCGCCTGCAGTTCAAGCTTCGGGATGGAAAGCGCTTTCATGGGCGCGACTCTAGCTTTTCCAAAGACGAAGGCAACTTGTGTTTCGAGTGAAGTTTTCACACGGGCGCGAAGAAAAACTAAAGCACAAAAAACTTCTTCTGAGCTGTCACCGAACATGTGTAACTCAACCCAATCGACTGGTGTGGAGAAGTAGCTGCGCTTTATACTCATTTTTCCTAGAGATGGCAAACCAGAGTGCCAGGCAAGAAATTTTGTCTTGATATCAACGGGTAGCTCATCATCCCATTGTTGGCCATGAATGCGCCAGATTTCTTTCAACAAAAATCGCGCTCTTACGGTATAGGGCGCTACGAGACCTATGGGGTCGAAAACGGAAGAAACAAAACTTAACACTGTTCGCTGTGTTATCGAATTTTTAAGTTCACGGTTGACACCACGGCTTACGACCAAAGTGTCGTCGATATGGTCCCACTTCATACCAAGAACATGGGAAGAATCATCCCCACAAGTTACCATATTTTTAATTTCCTGTTGCGGCGCGCTTTGGGGCGGGTTTAACTCTTTATTAAATTTAGTTACGTTACTTATGAACTTAGTTAACTTAAAACCACCTAGAGCTAACACAGTAATCTACTCTTGACTCATTTTAAATGCAACATCAGGGTCCTCAAAGGAGTCTAGGTAGTCGTCCATATAAAATTTCTCTAGAAATGCGGACACTGCGTCTGGGAACATTGCCTGATTTTCCATTGCAGACCGTTGCAATGCATTATTTGCACACGTTGGCGAATCTCTCGCTCCAAAGATATGTCTGGTGTACTGGTGTACAACCACATCGGCTGTGAGGTCCTCCCGCTACAGAAAACGAAGAGATGGTTGGTCCTCTGGAAGGACGCCGACTTGTAGGAACATCCCTTCAATGTCAGCCGATACGGCCAAATGATGTTGACGAAAACGGAGGAGAAGAAACACAAGGTTTTGCAGTAGGTCGGGTTCTACTAGCAACGATTTGTTCAATGACGTACCGTGGACTTTAGACGCTCCGTTAAGGACACGCCTCACTTTATCAGGTTTTTTTGGGTTCACCACGGGATGGTGAGGAAGATACCACTCGCGTATGCTGCGGTTCGAAAAATTATGGGGAGGAACTTGAATCATGTATCCTTTACTCAAATCATCTTCGATAGTTTTTGAGTATTGATCCCTTAAGTGAGGATCTTTCGCTAAACGTTTTTCCAACAATTTTAACTGAACCAAAGAGGAATAATAATTGTCTGGTAACATGATAGATTCTTCTGCCCAAAGCATACCTACAGCGTATCTTGATCCATCATGGACGGTGGAGGAATCACGTATTTTAGCCGCCCTTTAGTCCTCGGCTGAACGGGGGTCGACCTGTTTGTAGGCTCCGTATGACTCTATTTCATACCAGCGTTTGATTTGACAAGCTATTTCGGTATCATCCGTATTGCACTTGAAACAAGTAGAAAGGAAACCAGTAGATGTCGGCATTTGGGCCGCTCAAGACCCAGCCAATTGGAAGGCAAACCGCGGCGGGCGAAGTGTTTGGATCGGCCTCAGTCATGAAATACTCCTCAGGCCGAAGAGCATGGAAGGAGTCTTGACCAATTATTAAGTCTACATCGGCGTAGCTATACACAATTGGTTTGATTGGAACAAGGTACGGATACTTGCTCTGTAATGCAGGGATGTTGACGGTATCGGTACCGACTTTAAGTTCATCCTTGACAAATACGGTTAATTCGAATATGTATTCGAATCCATCGAAGTTAGAAGATACCTTCATCTGCACTTGTTTCGTTTTAACAACAGTCGTTGTGATAATACCATTTACTGTGAGATCCAAATTCCTGAAAGATTCAGACATTTGACTAATTTAGCCGATATCCAGGAATGACTAGATGCTGAGTCACACAATGTTAAGCAATCGGCACTCTGGAAATCGGTGGAAACTTGGAGCTTGATTATGGGCAGTAACCCTTTCGATATTATGATTGATGATTGGTCGTTCGAGATTGCGCAACTTACATCCAACGGAACGGGATTAATGTCTGCATGATTCGAACTTGCGTTTGGTATATTCTTGCTGAATGATTTTCGATCAGCGTTTTATCCGGCTCTGCATTAGATCTTGTTTGACCAGCGCTGGGTCTTGTATGGCTATCAATTTTGTCCGGATTTCGTTCAGCTCCATAGAGAAGTACACTATGGGTAATAGTGCAACCTGGTTTGGTGCATTTCTTTGCTCTGGAACATTTCCGGAATGCGTGGTTCCCTTGTAAGCAGGAGAAGCACAATTTGTTTTCCGCAGAGAATTTCGAACGTTGTGTTGGGGTTTTCTCCTTAAACACAGAGCGCTTCCACGAGGCATGTTTACCCTTGCAGAAGATACAAGAAAGATATTCAAACTTTTTGTCAAATGTACTTGTCGAGGCAAAAACTCTCGTTACAGCTTTAGTTTTGGATGGCTCTTCGACTTTGGGCTTTCCAGGCATGTTTTTCATTTGCTCATGAGCTTCTGCTTTATCTTTTAACCAATTGTTAAAGTCAATTAGGTTGGGGCGTGACCAATTCCGTTTCACGACAAAAAGTGACCACGATTCTCTCATGTTTGGTGGAATTTTTGAAAGAACTTGATTTAACAAAGAGACGTTTTTCAAATCTTCTTCATAATCAAGAGATCTAAAGACAGCCACTAGACTTGAAATGGTCATCGAGAAGCTAATGATGTTCTCAGAGTTGTGCATTCAAAGCTGCGGGAAACTGGACAACTTATCAAAGTGGGCCGTAATTACGTTTTGTGGCTGGCCAAACTTTCTTTACAGAGTTTTCAGAGCATCCCTATACATTCTTCCACTGTATGCAAACTCTGCTATGGCTGACTTAGCTTTTCTCGTGACTAATGTTTTTAAATAAGTTAACTTCACAGGGATATGTTGAATGGAAGACGAATGATGAGGTACAGAGAAGAAACAGCATACCGGAGTATTGGTAGCTGCTGTTACAGCTGGATCAAAAAATTACGATGTATTGTTTTCGCAAAGTGTTTATTTGAAATAAGCAATGACTGCGTTTTGTGCTCAGGATTAGTGGATACAGCGTGCTTGATTCCATCGCCATCGCTGAAGGAGACGGTTGGTTGATAGGGATAACATTGTTGATCAAAATCAAAAGTCTGAGTCGGCAACGATCGCCGAGGTGAAGCTCCCGCTGTGGACACATTTCTGTTTTGATGCGAACCAATTTCTATATTTATACAGGTTTCAAACTTTGAAGAAGACGGAACTACCTCGGGTCCTTTTTGGTTTTCTAATGCATGATCAACCCAATCGTTTACCCTGTCAGAACGACGATTATCCGAAGACGCCAGCTTGAGATGCTGATCTATTTCAGACTCTTCGAGGTATTCAGTTTCAACCATTTTTGTTTCAGCTACTTTAATACAATTTTCTTCGCTCAATCGTTCCATTTCAAGCCGATTTTTTTCGATTCGTAAACGATATTCTTGCTCTTTACGGTCAATTTCAAATTTAATTTCTTGTTGTTTTCGTTCCATCTCAATCAGATGCTGTTGCTCTTTGATAATGGCTGCCTGTTGTTTCAGTCTTAAGGTTGCTTCATGTTGTTTTTCCAACTCTTCTGGCTTCATCTTTGCTAGGAGCAGTTCTTTGCGGCGCTCACTGGGGGTCAATGATTTCATTGAGCTTTGCTTACTCGACCCGGATTTTGCCGATTTTGATGAAACTTTTGATCGACTAGTTTCACTGACGCAGACCTCTGAAGCTTGATTAGATTCCATATGAGCGCGAGCCTTACCAGTTACTTCATCGTTACCTTTAACTATCCTATCCCACCATGCAGCCAACTCCGTTTATAATTTGCTAGGTTTATCGGTTTTATTAGCTAATATCACAAGTTCATCATTTTTAGCTAATGATTTTTCGAGAATACTCTTGCAAGATTCAATTAAGGCGTTTATTTTTGTTTTCCGAATTGGTCCCTCTAAACTCTCAGTTATGCGACTGTGAACAACGGAAAGCTCATTTTCTAGTGATGTTCGACCATTCATCAATCGTCGATATTTTAACTCAATTTGTTCTGTCATTTTGATTATTTTTAAACTTGTTCACTTCTACTCAACCGCTCAACTGCTCAGTTTGAGAGAAAAAAGGGAATAATTAATTTAAGACCTTATTTTTAGTATCAATAAATTATATTATGACTCATTAAACAAAATCACACATTAGAGAAGCACTTTATTTAACTCCTAGTTGCTGCTCAGCATCTCTTCTGTTTCGATTAGCTTGCCGCTTGCGTTTTCCTGGCTTAGAAGTATTTTTCTTTGAAATAATATATATTTCAAATTCTTGCTATAACGCCTAGGGATTGTAAACGTTTTCAGTTCTAGAGAGGGATCCTGGTGTAGTTCTAAGTACTTTTGCCCTAACGCAGTGAGATTCTGCTTCCTTCTAGATATCAGGTCTGTTACTATATTAAAAACTAATATACCTGACTCTTTCAACTTACTATATATATCTTCCGTGCCTACACGTGTACAGTAAACGATTGCATAAATATTACGTTTATGGTTTAAAAGAATCTTCTTAAGCTGGTTAGGAGTTAGAGTGTTAAAGTTATTACTACGGTGTCGACTAATAGAGTTGTTAACGGCGTCGTGCCAAATAACAATGTCGTTTCGGTTTAAGAGATAGTGATCAAGTTGATACTGACAAGTTTTACGGACGTTTACTGCGTTATGGTTGAAACTTAACCCGGGAATGGCTAAGCACGATTGAGATACACGCTTCTGCGAAATGGGGGGAAGTATTTTCAAAGCGTGGTGCAGCGAGCTAGCAGCTAGTATGAACATTTAGTGAATTAAATCAACTTTATAGGAAGGGAATCAAGCAAACCGCGACCTGACCTCCCGCAACACCCTGAGCTAACAAGGTTGTAGCAAAAGGTAAGTCGATTTGCTTGATAATACGCTACGGGTCTCGACTACGGCTACTTTTTATCCAATTGAACTAGTTTAGTTAGCTACACCACGTTTCAAGAATAAACTCAGCGTTTTTTTAGAAATTTTTTCGAAAATTTCGGATTTTTTTTTCCGAAAAATTTCCAAAAACTTTTTTTTTCGAAATTTTTTTTTTCGAAATTTTTTTTTCCATGTTTTCACCTAAAGGTTCAAGTTTCAACAATAACCTGATGCGTTTGCAAAATTTTGAGTTTTTTTTTCCTAAAAATTCCAAAATTTGGGCAAAAAACTCGACTCGGTCGTGTTAATTAAATTATTATGAAACTAGGCGCTTTGCTGAATAATTAACGAAACTTT
Organism: Symsagittifera roscoffensis; assembly: GCF_963678635.1. NCBI lineage: Eukaryota > Metazoa > Xenacoelomorpha > Acoela > Convolutidae > Symsagittifera > Symsagittifera roscoffensis. The sequence continues at coordinate 40,535,963 of NC_087071.1, forward strand.
AAATTTTTTGAAAAAAAAATCAAAAATTTTCAATTTTTTTTTCAAAATTTTTGGCCTTTTTTTCGATACGGTGTTAGGTTTACAAACACGTTGTTAGTATAACGTAATTAAGGTTTATGCGGCCGGTTTTTTCGTAAACCCACAGAAAATTTTCTGATCAAGTTTTGGTATCGAGAAAAATTGGGGGCTACGATTTTGCCATCAAAAAACCTCGTATCAGAATTTAAAGCATCAAATCAGCAAGTTAGCACAAATGGATAAAACTTTGGTGTTTTTTTTGGTCTTACAAGTTTTGTAGAGGCGTTCACCGGTATATTCCAAAATTCGGGTGTTGCGAAAAAAATGGACGTCCACAATCCACAATCAGGTCTCCCTCCAAAAGTTCATCCGTCTCACTAACCACTTCCACCTCCAATATGGATGCTCAAAAAAACGGAAGTCTTCTGTGCCCGGGACAGCCCCAACTTGGGTGCCTGCTTTGTCTAACTGGCCCTTGGGGGGTTGGCTTCGCATGATTATTGTATCCGCTCTCTCCTGTCAAAACCTGCTTGAGAGTGTTGACTTTATCAAAAAGGAGTTTGGCTCGCTCTCTCATGCAATGAGTGAAGTTGTGTGAATGGATAAGCTACAGAGGTGATGAATTGTCTCGAGACCGTTCGGCTCAAGTTACTTAGCTGTTTGAGATGGGCAAACCAAGTAGAATTGGGTTCTGGTTGGCTATCTCTCAGGTTCCAAAAATACTGCTCAAAATGGCCGTCTGCACCGATCAAGAAGCACTTTCAAAGTGTCCGGGTGAACGAATATCGTCCGGAATATCGTCCAGAATACTGTACAGAATATCTAATGTCCAGAATACGGTCCAGAATATCTAACGTCCAGAATACGGTCCGGAATATCTAACGTCCAGAATACGGTCCGGGTCGGCGGACTAAAATGTGCCGTACTCTCGTATACTGTAAGATCTACAAAAACCTGCTTCAATATCTGTAAATTATTGGCAATTTAACAGATAATATGAAGAATAAGTAATATCTGAAAACAATCAGTTAAACATTTGTCGGTTAACATTTTTGCAATACGGTTTCCAACAATCTCAAAATCTATAAACAATTTTGATGGCAAACTGACCTTAATTGGACAAACCAGTAGTTTTCAAGGCCTTTTGTCTCAGAAAATCTAATTTTAGCTTCTTCACTTTTGCGCTATAATGACGTCATTAATTTAAGATTAATTTAAGCGCGAACAAGTACCCACTCATTCGAAAACCCTAACTGACAATATTGTGTTACCGGCGCCCTCTGATATACCGGCATGGGCTTTTAAAGACTGTTGCAATGAAATATAAGCACATCCAACTTTCCTTTTCAATGAAAATCTAAGAAGTAATATCTTTTCCGATAAGCTTAAAAAAGCCATTGCCATTATCTAAGAAGTATTATCCTTCTTCCCGATAGGCTTAGAAAAACCAATAAACAAAATGACAATCCAGAACAAACGGACAACTACAAGCCAATCTCAATAACAGGTGCATTATCAGAAGCATTTGACAAATTTTTATGCAAACAAGTCAAAGAATATCTTTTTTTTGTAAAGCCTGCCAATCATCGCCCCATTCGGATTCAGAAACTCCTATTCAACAATAGATGCAATCCTGCACCAAACTTTTCAGAAAATCAATTGATCGCAAGAAATTTGTGGCTGGCTCATTATTGGATCCCTTCCAAGCATTGGACTCTATTGACTATAAGTCTCTACAAAAAAAACTTAAATATCTGAACTTTTCTGAATGGGCAAATGAAATGATATTTTTTTTCATCACAAACTGACAACCGAAAATGATTGAAAACTAAATTCAATCAGATTGGGTTTCATTGCATCAAGGTGTCCCTCAGAGCACCATTTTTGGAGCCCTGATCTTTAATCTGTATGTCAACGACTTAAACGATCAGTACCTAATTCGTGCAGAGTAGCCCAGTATGCAGATGACATGCCACTTTTTGCGAATGAAACAGTCGCCCGGAAGTACATACTGAAAGAAAAAAAACTAGGTTTTAAAACGAATGGCTAGCGTCTAAACACAGCTTCACGTGCTTTTAACCGTCTCTACCAAAGCCAGTTCAATGTGTCGTCCTTTAACATCGGATCGACAAAGTCATTACTATTTAGGGCTACCGGCCAAACCGCGCACATTTACTTAGTTATATGCAAAAAATGCGAATTCATGGCTGGGTCTCATTATCCCCGGACTACAAGTTCACTCCTAAAAACAAAGATATTACTTATTGTCAAAATACTATTGTTGTTGTTGAGTAGATAAAAATCATCATATCCATCGGAGATGGATCAATCCTTTCCCTCAACTCCTAGCTTCTTATTATCAGAAAACAAACTTGACGTTTTTTAATTCAATTCGGGCCATATTAGGAGCTGAAAAACGTTTAAAAACAGTTTCCAGTCTTTTCCCAAGACCCTTTCTTATGTGTGGTCTTCACCAAATAAGCTCTCTCTTCAGCGCCGGGGCATCGATAATCTCTCTATCGATAATTGGCGTCTTCTGACTTTTCGGTTTTTCCAGGTGTCTCGAGTTTTCAAGGTCGTGACATGTCTTTATTCGTAAACCAATTTTCAAAAATTCTTCCGTCACTTCAAATTGACCTCTCTGATTTTGTTCAATTGGACAATATACACGACCAATTGTCTGAAACATCACATCCTCCTACTGAACTGCTCCGAATAAAAGTTCGTTTTTTTTCTGGCATTCATTCCCAATCATTCGTGTCCAATATCACTGAAAGTCAAAAAGCTGATCTATCAAAAAAAACTGGAAAAGAAATGCGAAATTGTATCAAACTTTTTTTATAGGCATTCATTACAACTGAACCTTGAAAAAACTGAACAACTTATCATTTTCAGCAGATGACATTCATAAAACCATGAAAACAAGAAACTTGAGATTACATATGATCAAAATTTGGCCAAAGAAATTGGTGACTATTGTGTTAAGTTTGACTCATCTTCAGATTTAAAATTGAATTTTAATATTATACCAATACCCATTTTCTCCATTGAAAATTATTATGCTACTTTTAGAAAAAAAACTGTTACCTGCTCTTTCAAAAACTCAATAGGAAAACTACCATATCGACACAAATATGAAATTCGTAAAATTAAACTTCTTAGGAAGATATAACGGACAATTCAAAGAAAACTAGTTTTGTAAATGATCAGTAATGATATGGAACAAGATTATAGATGACAAAGTTAATTTCTCAGATAAACTAACATAAAAACAAGCAAAGACTAAATTTAATAATCACTTCTATTTTATTTAAGGGAGATCCATCAGTGGCAACCTATGGTAAACTATCATAGAAAAATTTTAAGTCCATATAGGGAAAAACAGTAACTCCATTTGTGAAAGTTTTGATCTATAATTTACATGTTTTAAATAAACCTTATTAGTAATTAAACCTTGTTAATTAAACTGTGTTTTAATTAAACCTTGTTAATTAAACCTTGTTTTATTCTATAAATTACATGTTTTTATTATACCTAGTTAGTAATTTTTTAATTAACCTTGTCACTTAATTTTCATTAATGTCCGACATACACTTCCTTATTTGAAACTAATTCCGCTTTGCAATTTAAGTACTTATTTTTTTTAGCTTTGCACTTTAGGTATTTATTTTTAGGTTTTTAATTTTTTTAATAGTTTTTATGTTTTAAATAAACCTTGTTAGTAAAGTTTTAATTATTCTTGTCACTTAATTTTCATTAGTGTCCGACATACTTTTCCTTATTTGAAACTAATTCCGCTTTGCAATTTAAGTATTTTTTTTGTAGTGTTGGTATGGATCTAACCAAACTGCCCGCACTGTTGCATGACGGAAGACTGTTGCATGACGGAAGGTGCATGACGAAAAACAGTAACTCCATTTGTGAAATTTTTGATCAATAATTTACATGTTTTAATTAAACCTTGTTAGTAATGTTTTAATTAACCTTGTCACTTAACTTTTATTAATATCCGACATACACTTCCTTAATTGAAACTAATTCCGCTTTGCAATTAAAGAAATTAATTTTTTTAGTGTTGGTATGGACCTACCTAAACTGCACGCACTGTTGCATGACGGAAGGGCCCATCTTAATTGGAGGAAGGGCCCACCCCCCTTTTGACGGAAGGGCCCACCCCCCCCCCCCCCCTTTGATTCCCAACCATCTGGCTCTCCTTTCTTCTATTCACGTTATACTCAACCCTTCCATATCTGGAAAATACCTAGGATTTTGACCAGAATATGTATCATTCGCCCGGAAGTACATACCGACGGAAAACAAAGCTAGGTCCTAAATTAACTGGCTAGCGTCTGAACAAGCTTTTAAACGTCTCTACTAAAGCTAGTTTCTTATGTGGTCCATTAACACCGGGTCGACAAAGTCGTTACTATCTAATGCTATCGGCCAGATTGCGCAATATAACTTAGTTATTTGCAAAATTAGTGAGTTTATGGCTGGGTCTCAGTATCCTTAGACCACGAGGTCACTCCCAAAAACAGGGCTATTATTTATTATCATATTAATATTGTTTTTGTGCAGTAGATAAAAATCATCGTATGCATCGGAGATGGATCAACACTTTCCCTCAACCCCTATTTCCAAATATTCTGGAAAATTGAATTAGATGTTAATTAAATTCAACTCAAGATATTTGCGGAAGCAAAGAGATGTTTAAAAGCCAGTTTCAATCTCTTTCCAAGCCCCTTCCGGATTCTTGATTCCGGTCGAAGAGCGGTCTTGTTGCGTTCTATGAAGGGTAGTAGAATCTTCCCAATACCCCTCCAGTTTATCCGGAACTGCTCCGTAACAATTGTAGCTGTCACGGAAGGTGCATGACGAAAAACAGTAACTCCATTTGTGAAATTTTTGATCAATAATTTTCATGTTTTAATTAAACCTTGTTAGTAATGTTTTAATTAACCTTGTCACTTAACTTTTATTAATATCCGACATACACTTCCTTAATTGAAACTAATTCCGCTTTGCAATTAAAGAAATTAATTTTTTTAGTGTTGGTATGGACCTACCTAAACTGTACGCACTGTAATTTCAATAGTCACGATTGTAATTTCAATATTGTTTGAACGCTTTTTTTCTTCACTGTCGAGAATTGTCGTTGCTTCTTTAGCGAAAAGCGGTCTTCTGATTCCGAATAGCGAAAATCCTTCTTCTAATTTTTGCGTTTTTTCAGTAACCGGGAAATTTCAAGGTCTTGACTGTAACAGTCGCCTACTTCAGTCACATATGAGGTTAAAGAAAAAAAGGCCCTATAACCATTGGCTCACCATCTCTTGTGTTTTCTACCTCGAACGGTCAGAGCCAATTCGGTTCACTTGCGACATGAGACTAAAAACCCGATACAGCTTAAAGGCCACTACCAAAATACCCCCCTACTCTAGAAAATAAGAACGTCCCCATACTTAGGTCTCAAAATACCCAAAACACGCGAGCGCCGTTAAAAACAGGGTCGGAACAGTCCGTACAGTTACTTTTAATTAGACAGTGGAATTTTGATCCATTTCAGATGGATCAACCTAAAAATCTCCTTACCTCAACATAACAATCATAAAACACACTCAAGAAAACTAAATTGAGTACTCACATATCGGCACACACGAGAATTTGAGGTAACTAAATTAATACGCAACTTGAGAATAAATAGGGAATTAAGTTTGATTCAATAAATTCTAATCAAACAAGTTCTAGCTTGAGAATTGAGTTTTTGGTCTGGACCATTGGTAGACTTCGATGTCTACCTTTCCACTGAAGGCTCACTCTGGTCCAACTGAATATCGATGTTCTTTAGCTCGCGATTACTTTCTGTCTCCTGTCACGAATAAAACAGCTCTACTCTCTTCAAATTAAGTATCGGAAATTGCGAATAGCAATTTTCGGCTGCTAAATTTGACCATTTTCCCGCGATTATAATTCGGTCGTTCTGATCTTGTTTTTTTTTGATATTTTCAGTTGTCGCGAGAAACTTGAGCATGACATGTCCAATTCGAATTTTTGAAAAATTCCATTTGAACCCAAAATCATGTTATTCGCATTGCTCAAGGTCAAACTTCCAAATATGACCGACCGGCACATACTCCCTGGACTCAAGATCGATGTCCTCATCGCGTATTGCCGTCTGCCAGTGAATCCCCAGAATTCTGAGTGTAGCTCAAGATACATTGCCAGTGGTCATTTACAGAAGTTTGCAGCAGACTTAAGTTGATCTACACCCCAAAACTCACAACCACGTAAAATTGTCACACTATTGCTAAACAGCAATCCAAATCTGCATACACCTGCACCTTTAATTCATATTTTGCAAGCTAATGATTTGAAAATTCTTTTGTCTTATCCAATCAGGAAATTGTCATGCAATTTTTTGATTTATATAATAATTATAGTATATTAATAACAATACTTTGCTTCGTTAAAATTTCTTTTTCGTGACCTCGGATTTCATCCGAGTTCACACTCGAGCCCCTTTTTTTCCCTCTCAAGACTCAAGAAACCCACATTGAGCTCTCTGCTCATTTCGTATTCCTAGCCTTCGAGGTGCTAGGCCTTGATGAGTTTGACACCATGATCTGCCTTAGCAGCGCTTCCTCATCATCGGAGCTGATTACGATATCTTCCCACGCTTTAATTGTTCGAAGGATCGCATCCACTCCCTCTGCTCTTGCAACCTCTTTGCCTGATTTGGTAAACCTTTCACTCTCGATTCCCTGTTCAAGCAAAAGGAATTGTGCAGGCTCAAGCTCACGTTCTTCGCCAAGTCCTCCTCCAGTATCGATTCTCTTCCTTTGGTATTGTCTCTAGACACCCTACCGACTCTTTTCCAACTTGTTGTGATCGCATTTTGATGGGCCAGCAGAGGTCTTTTGAAGTCCTCCGGTCCAATTTCTGCCAGGGACTGTCAATATTCCTTCTGATATTTCTTCATGTGATCTTTCGTCACCATGTACAGCCAAGACGTCAATGTCGCTCGAAACAACGGAAAGAACCTTATGCGGCTCCATACGTGCCTGACTTCCATTGGTATGGCGATTACCTTGTATGCAGTCTGAAACAACTCAAGTCTCCTGCTGTAATCTATAGCGTATATTGATTCTGCTGTTGGTGTCTTCGACTCCCGATATTTCGTCTTATTTTCTTTGATCCATCGCAAAGCCAGCATCGTGCTCACCACCAGGAGTGTCACCTTTTGTCTGTGATCTGGTAATCCGATCGACCGAATCTCTTCTACATCCCATATTAGGCAGAGGTTTGAGTGATCCGAGGACCACACCGTTTGTGCCAGGCAATGGCACGAGCATTCCCCGTGTGTGATATCGATGCTCCGAAGGTTGCGTTCTCCCGAGGCTTGGAGCACTATTTATCGGTTTCCCGATCATATTTTGTCTCTCGAGGTCACTCGTGTTCTCACTTTCCAAACCCAGAAGTTCCTCCCCCAGATTTCACTCAAGTCGTCTTTCTGCTCCCTCGGCACCGTTCCCCGGATCTTCCTCAATAGTTTGTGTGAGTGATGCGACATTCGGGCCAATCTTACGCACTTGGGCACCGAGAAGGCTTTGTCTATTAACACCCTCTGGCTGGATACCTCCACCATCGCCATGTGCAGTGGGTAGTCGCTGCCACATAGGTTGGCCATCACTGATCCCACTAGGGACTTCGCGTTTAATGGCAGACTATAGGCTTCACTTATGGAAAACCCCATCTCCGCCTCAAGAGCAACTTTCGAACCTCTGATGTGTTTCTGGGTTACTTGCAATGCCCCAGGCCATGACTTCACGCTCAACGCAGTCACCAATTGGTGCTCAGACTCTAGCATCTCCAGTGATTGCAGACTACACATTCTTGAGAAGAATCCCAAAGCTGTTGCTATATTCACGGTGGTATTCGCGTAACACACAGCCACTATCTGTACTTCACTCTTCTCCCTTTCTGTGATGTCTCCAAACCAATTGATTAGGTCTTTTTTTTGGAAGGACTGTATCCTGACGCATGATCGTCCATCACAAGTGTGTTCTCCGCTTCCACACGTCAGGTCAAGACAGCTACCCGGCTCCATCTTTTTCACCGATCCTAGGTTGCTCGTTGCTTCGCCTGGCTCCTTCATCTGAGGCAAGATCAGCTTGTGCACTATACTCAGTGTTGCTAGGTCCTCGTCTTTTGTCGGTGCAAGCCTCACTCGCTCCGTGACCTCCTCGATCAGGCTTGCGTGGGGATGTGGGCACCAGGAGGGTCTCAACTGCTTCCAAACCACTCCTAAGTTCGTAACAAACATGCCATTTCCATTACCCATTTTCAATTCCACTCTTTTGTTTGAGCGCGGCACACTCCTCAATTCTGGCATGTTCTCGAGAATCAAGCCCAAGCTCGGCTTCTCTCTTTCTGCTGGGTCTATCTCGATCATCTTTTCCGTCCAAAACTTTAATAGCTCTGTCACTTCGCTCCCGGCCTCTGAATCCAAGAAGGGGTTGTATGCTATTCCCATCACTCCAGACACGTATTGACATTCTCCCTTTTTATTGGATCTCGAGTACTCTCCATCCGAGGCTAAGTTACGGTGCACATCATGTTCTTCTTCAAATTTCTTGTTATAGAACCTCCGTATTTCATCTAGCTTTCTATGATTCTCTAGAGACTGCCTGGAGCCATCCTCCTTTTCTATTCCAGTACTCCGGTATACATTCAGAATGACCGCTGAGATTCTCCTTTCCATTGTTTTACTTCCGATTGCTCTCTGCTGACACGCTTGGATGGTACTGTCGGTCATCACGGACACTATCCACCTCAAGAAACAAGTAGCATCTTTTCTCCTTGCCAGACTCAAGCCTGAATTATACCTGGCGACGTGCTGCGTCAGCATTTGATAAATCTCCAGATTCTTGCTGCCCAGCCTCAACTTGTCATGTGAGGTCAACGTCTCTAGCTCTATTCCCACCAGGCTCCGAGCAAACATCAGCTGTCCTGCTGTCCTAACGATAGGGATTTGCTATCAACGGCAACGCAGATGAGGGTGGCCTCATCGCTTCTTCAAAATAATCCCGTAAAAAGTTCTGCCAAGTTCGTTTCAGCTGGCTGCCCAGTTCTAATTTGTTGATCTCGGCCTTTTGCTGGTTAGCCCAATTGCGTCGCTTGCGAGACACTCCGTGATCGAGTTTCTCTAGGCAGTCTTCCAGTTCCTTCATTGTCTCCAGAGCCACCCACCACGGCCGAGCGGTGTTCCTCGTCTTACTCTTCTCATGAGGGTCACTGGTCACCTGTTTCCCGGTAGCCTGATGCTCGCTTGATATCCATTCCTTGCCGACGTCCACCTCCCACATCTGTCCACTAGTCGAGCCCCTCTTCGAGTTCGTCTTCTGGGGTCTGAAGTCTTCTTCCGTTGCCAAACTTGTGGAAACCTCCATCTCTTTTTCTATCTCGGCCAACTTCCTTGGTTCGGAGCTACGCTTGTAGGCTGCTGTCTTCCACCGCGCTAGGACCATGGGAGAGGTCTCCCTCAGATTTTTCTCAGAGACCGCGTCCGTCGAAGGACTACTCAACCCCACTACCTCTCTCTTCCTCTTCCGAGACTTCACAACTCTACTTGGGGGCGTCGCCGCTATCATCACTGATTCGACCTCTTTATCCCGGTCCGACCCTTCCAACTCTTGCCTCCCCCCTGCTCGAGCCTTAAGGATATCAGTACTTTTAATCATATTACTAGTCTTAAACTTATCCTCCCCTTTAACTTTAATCATTTTCTCATCAGTTTTTTGTTTCAGAGTAGAGCTATCTTTACATTCATCATCCCTGGTCTTCTGTCGCGTCTCCCTCAACCTGACCATGTTGCTCAGTAACTCTTTCCTTGCTTTTTCATCCAGCCCGGTGCCCATCAACAACGGTTCCCCGAACTTGACCACCGTGTTCCACAGTTCTTCCTTGAAGTTATCTAATGTGGTCTCACTCTTCGTCCCTTGATTAAATTCACTCAAGAACTCCCGCCAAGCCTTCTCAACCAGAATCTCTAGAAACGTGCTCTTGTTCCCTTCGAAAGTGTTCTTCTTACTCTCTTCTGTACTCAAGAGTATCTTTCCCATGTTGGAAGTTTCGCTGGTCTAGGGCAATTCCAGGTTTTTCCGAGGGGACGAGGTCAGAGGTGGCGTGGCAGTGTCCGCCCAATCATCTCCGCTCAGGTCCTGCAGTAGTTCCTGGGCGGTGAAATCCTCCTCAGCTGGTTTCGGCTCAGGCGTATTCCCCACTTCCATCTCTTCTCTTGTTTCACTGAAAGTTTCATCCATGCTTTCGCTTCTGACTCGGCTCGCCTTCTCTCAAGTATTTCTCTAAACCGGTCTTCTACGGGGCCGCTTCTTTTGTCCCCAGGGGTGCCTACTGATAGGGGTGAGGGTGTCGCCGGGTCTTGCTTCTTGTATTCTGTCAGGGCCACATATAACAAGCCTGCCGCATCCAGCTCTTTCTCTTCTTGTTTCATTTCCACTTGCTCTAATCCGTAAGGCGCCCGGTACTTTCTTGTGGCAAACTTCATCTCGTCTTTCAGTGCGATGTGCCCTTCTTCTACGATCATCCTGCCATCATCCCATGCCGGTAACATGTTCTCCAAATTCGCTTGATCGAGCGTTCTCAAGATGTCCCGAACCTCGAATTTTGGAGGCATTGAGCCTCTCATTTTTTTTTTCGCTCGAGTCTTCCACGAGTTTACCTTGATATCACAAGTATAGAAGTAGACCGCTGCTGTATACCCAATGAACAAGGGGTCCCAGCCATCGGTGAACTCCTTTGCTGCTTTTCTACCGTAGCTCATGCGAACAGGGATGGGACCACCAGGGAGCTATTCACACCCAGGGTCATTCTCCTGACTGTTGGGAACTCAGGAACGGTTGCAGGCAGGATTTCCTTCTCTAGTGTCGCCTCTAGCTCCCTCTTCACTAACTCGAAGCTCTTTTTTCACGCGGGGATTCTCAGGATCTCTTGTCCGTCCGCCGTTAGGAGATTCAGATTCCAGAACTTGGGATAAGTCTCAATGGGGCCTTCACGCTTTCCCCCCATCCTGCATTGCAGTTGCCCCCGGAAGTTAAACACTACCAACTCGGGATCTTTCACCTTCCCAAAGAGCACTGTATTACTCATTCGTGTCCTCAGCACCTCTTGTCGACACCAGATCAACGCCATCCCATCCAACACGCTTATCAAGCTCACGTGTACCACTGAATTGCGGTATGCTGACACGAGAGGATCCGGAAAGGCGTACGTAACCGCTGGTCCGTAAATACAAGTCACGACCTCCTCTAGTCCCCTGATCAATCCCACTGGGTCAGATCACATTGCCAGACATAGATCGGTCAGTAGAGGGATACCACCATTCGCCTCCATCCATTCATCTCTCGTCTTTGGATTCTTCTCCTCACCGGTCATGTGTCGGTTTTGCATCAGAAGATACTCCACCAGCAACGTCTTCAGTCCTGCAGCGCACTTGTACGAGTAGGTGTATATACTTGAGTGGGTCTTTCCCATTGACAGGGGCTCCCCATATTTCATCAACCGATGAAACCACACCAGTTCGCCATGAGTCAGGAGCACCAGTGTCAGATACCCGTCAATTCGAAGTGTCTCTACACCCCGACTGAACATGTACGCTGGACCCATATTAAACAGGTACCTTGGGTAAACCAAGTATAGGGCCAGCAAGAGGCTTATGGGCATACTCAACAGCTCTTGCACAAAGGCCCCAAAAAAGGTCATTTTCGCATAAAACACTCCAGCCATTTATTTCCTTTCCCAACAAGGACTCAAGAAATTCAGGATCTCGTGATCTTTCCTCGTCCTCAACTCACCTTTTGCATGTTCCCTCCAGAATCCTCCAATGGTGACCTCGTTCGCTGCCGTGACCAATCTACCCACCGCCATCTCCCTACTCTCGGCTATCTCCAATTGTCCCTCAAGAAATTCCCAGATCTGCTTAACGAGAAGTGGGGCACTCTCCCTCGTCTTATGCGTAGCATTCTCTAGCCTCGGTGTTAGAAACGGCCACCTGCCTATCTCTTGTGTTAGTCGATATACCATCGCTTCCAGTTGTTTTTCGGCCGCAGCCACATTCTTTTTTTCGTTACTTGGTCCCCTCGATTTGCTGGTGGAGCTCGTGATGGTCAAGTGCATACCTCGGAACCATAGGCTGGCTGTCAGGGGACTTATTATTGGGTCTTCATCCCCTATCACCGGACTGAACTTCAGTTGCCTAGCGAGATTCGAGATCTCAAGTAAGAGGACCTCATCCAATACAATGAGGGTGTCTGCCAATTCATAGAATCCCCTCAATGCGTGGGACGCGTCCGCCCACGCCGCTGCCAGTTCCGACTTCCAAAGTCTCAAGTTCGTGGGTTCCAGCTCGTGGCATCGTGGGATGCTGCCATCAGAATCCGCCAGGCATTCCCTTCGGCTATTAGGACTAAAATGGCATACACAAACTGCAGAGCAGGAGGCATGCTCGCGTATCCAGGGGATGTCGTAAATACCACTCTCGTTTTAGGTCCGAATCGAGAACTGACATTTTCCTGCACCTCGTTCATCGCGGCAAACAACGTCTGGATAGCCTCCCAGATTTTCTTTGGCATAGGCTCATCGCCCTTCAACTGCTCTAGAAGTCCAGCCGCATGCAGGTGATCGTTCATTCCTCGCGTCACTGATCGTTCATTCCATGCAGTCACTTCATCGCTACCACCAGGGTCAACATCTGGTTCAACTCTGCACCTGGCAGCGAGTATACCAGATTTTCCGATTAGAACAACTTGGAGACGTTCCCTCGAAATCCAAGCCCGCCACGATGATCAACCTTGCGGCCGCTGCATCCGCTCTATCGTATACTGCCAGTGTATTGGCCAATTGGGCGCTCCCGCAGGGTTTTCCATATCTTGGGTCGTCCGCTAATTTCGCACCCTCGTAAGCGGCGTCTGGTAGTTCCATCTCTTTCAGTTCCAGTAGCTTATCTACTACACTCAACTGCGCGGGAGTTGCCAATCTGATTCTCGCATTACTTGTTCGGTGCTTGGGTGATCCACTATGAGTCCCGAGCTCCCCAGAAGCTTGAGAGGTCTGTAATTTATCGATCCCATGACTGATTTCACGGGGATCCCAGTCAGTAACCGCTGGTCCGTAAATACAAGTCACGACCTCCTCTAGTCCCCTGATCATTCCCACTGGGTCAGATCACATTGCCAGACATAGATCGGTCAGTAGAGGGATACCACCATTCGCCTCCCTCCATTCATCTCTCGTCTTTGGATTCTTCTCCTCACCGGTCATGTGTCGGTTTTGCATCAGAAGATACTCCACCAGCAACGTCTTCAGTCCTGCAGCGCACTTGTACGAGTAGGTGTATATACTTGAGTGGGTCTTTCCCATTCACAGGGGCTCCCCATATTTCATCAACCGATGAAACCACACCAGTTCGCCATGAGTCAGGAGCACCAGTGTCAGATACCCGTCAATTCAAAGTGTCTCTACACCCCGACTGAACATGTACGCTGGACCCATATTAAACAGGTACCTTGGGTAAACCAAGTATAGGGCCAGCAAGAGGCTTATGGGCATACTCAACAGCTCTTGCACAAAGGCCCCAAAAAAGGTCTTTTTCGCATAAAACACTCCAGCCATTTATTTCCTTTCCCAACAAGGACTCAAGAATTTCAGGATCTCGTGATATTTCCTCGTCCTCAACTCATCTTTTGCATGTTCCCTCCAGAATCCTCCAATGGTGACCTCGTTCGCTGCCGTGACGAATCTACCCACCGCCATCTCCCTACTCTCGGCTATCTCCAATTGTCCCTCAAGAAATTCCCAGATCTGCTTCACGAGAAGTGGGGCACTCTCCCTCGTCTTATGCGTAGCATTCTCTAGCCTCGGTGTTAGAAACGGCCACCTGCCTATCTCTTGTGTTAGTCGATATACCATCGCTTCCAGTTGTTTTTCGGCCGCAGCCACATTCTTTTTTTCGTTACTTGGTCCCCTCGATTTGCTGGTGGAGCTCGTGATGGTCAAGTGCATACCTCGGAACCATAGGCTGGCTGTCAGGGGACTTATTATTGGGTCTTCATCCCCTATCACCGGACTGAACTTCAGTTGCCTAGCGAGATTCGAGATCTCAAGTAAGAGGACCTCATCCAATACAATGAGGGTGTCTGCCAATTCATAGAATCCCCTCAATGCGTGGGACGCGTCCGCCCACGCCGCTGCCAGTTCCGACTTCCGAAGTCTCAAGTTCGTGGGTTCCAGCTCGTGGCATCGTGGGATGCTGCCATCAGAATCCGCCAGGCATTCCCTTCGGCTATTAGGACTAAAATGGCATACACAAACTGCAGAGCAGGAGGCATGCTCGCGTATCCAGGGGATGTCGTAAATACCACTCTCGTTTTAGGTCCGAATCGAGAACTGACATTTTCCTGCACCTCGTTCATCGCGGCAAACAACGTCTGGATAGCCTCCCAGATTTTCTTTGGCATAGGCTCATCGCCCTTCAACTGCTCTAGAAGTCCAGCCGCATGCAGGTGATCGTTCATTCCTCGCGTCACTGATCGTTCATTCCATGCAGTCACTTCATCGCTACCACCAGGGTCAACATCTGGTTCAACTCTGCACCTGGCAGCGAGTATACCAGAGTTTCCGGCCAGAACAACTTGGAGACGTTCCCTCGAAACCCAAGCCCGCCACGATGATCAACCTTGCGGCCGCTGCATCCGCTCTATCGTATACTGCCAGTGTCTTGGCCAATTGGGCGCTCCCGCAGGGTTTTCCATATCTTGGGTCGTCCGCTAATTTCGCACCCTCGTAAGCGGCGTCTGGTAGTTCCATCTCTTTCAGTTCCAGTAGCTTATCTACTACACTCAACTGCGCGGGAGTTGCCAATCTGATTCTCGCATTACTTGTTCGGTGCTTGGGTGATCCACTATGAGTCCCGAGCTCCCCAGTAGCTTGAGAGGTCTGTAATTTATCGGTCTCATGACTGATTTCACGGGGATCCCAGTCAGATCAGCCGTCTCCATCGTTCTTGCTCTCGAGAAATGCGTTTCGTGGGCCTTTAACCAATCCACGCAATGGTGTCGGCTCAAGTCCTCGTGTGACACGTGCTTGAGCCCCAGGGCTTCCGCCAACTCCTGTCAACACTGCAGATCCTCCAGGTCCAACTCCTTTATCTTCTTTAGATATTGTGTTCGGCTTGTCTCCGCTGGTCTCTCCACTCTCTTGTTATCTACCACCACCACTGAGGATACCACTGAACTTTGGGGCGTCGATGACTCTGCTTCCTCGGCTTCCATCGGCGTGGAACCCGGTAATCTGGTCAGGCGGCTCCTCGAGCTTTCTCTTGAGTCGACTCTCGCTCCCAGGCGACTGGACAGGGGTCTTGTGGCAAGGAAAGGGGGATTTGGGGGTGGACCGAATGTGAATTGGGCCGTTTCAAGCAGATCTGCCTCCAGCGCACTTATGTGCCTCTAGAAAACGTCGTTCAACCACTCCACACCCCTAGGTCTGTCAAAATGGATTCCGTCTGAACACGCATCCTCCGGGAAGGACCGCTTCATCTGGTCTGCTACGTCCAACAATCTGACGGGAAGGACACTCCTCTGATGTATCTGCCTGATTATTTCGTTCAGGTTCCGCACTTTCTCAATTATTTCCAATGCATGTTGGTCGGCCTTCATGTTATCAGGGATGGTGCAACTTGTGAGTATGGCGGGATCCATCTGAATCTGCAACTCCTCCAGAATGCAGCTCGTTTTATCATGTAGTCTCATCACTTTTCTTGACTCACCTCTGGAGACGTCATTGGTCCCCATCATTAGAGTCACTGTATACATTCTTGCCATCCCCAGCATCTCGAGTGATGCCAACATCTACGGCTTTGCGGCTCCAGAGAAACTCAAGACTACAGTCCGCCAGTGCGACTGGATCCGGGTCAGCACCCGTATCAGGCTGTCCCCTACAATCAGGTGAACTGCACCCTCCGGTATTCGTGGCTGTGTACAGTATTCAGCCCAAGACGCGTCATGGAAACAATCCCTTCTCGCTCGCTGCGCCGCGTTCCAATCCATGCGGTTGTGCCTGTGATATCTGCCATCCGTGTTCTTCTTATAGCTTGCGATCACCACATTCCTGACCGGTTGCTCGCTCCAAGTCGGGGGTAACTCCACTCTAGTTGGACTTTCACGGTTTCTCAGCTGCAGCCTCTCGTGTAATTCCTTGAGACGCGACGAGCTCCCGCTCACCTGACTGATGCTCGGGGTCGAGCTCGGGGTGTATCCCAGCAGTGCCACGTTCATCAGTGGGCGTATCGGTTGCGTCTCCAAACCACGCACGGAGGACACTGACTCGGTTGGTATCGACACTTCCAGTCCCTCGTTTATGTGTTCTTGAGCCGCGCGATCTAAGTTGAATCGTCCCTTTGACCTGGGAGCCTCATCCACCTCCATACGTGACTTCGGCCTGAAGCCTGCATCTGCTCGTTCCGTAGCCCTGGTCCCCTTTTCCTTTTGCCTGTCGAATTCTCTTTGTCGCCGCTGGATCTTTTTAAGTTCTGACTTTAACTGCTCGCAGTTCGCTTCATTCTCTCGTACCCTTTGCTCTTGCTGGTACTCTGATTTTAATATATCAAGGTCCCGCCGCGCCTGGTCCCTCTCAAGGATCGCTTGGTCTCTCTCCAGATTCGCTTGATCCCTCTCGAGTTTCGCGCTATCCCGGTCAAGATTCGCTTTAATCCTCTCCCTCTGCGCCCTCTCTAGTTCCCTCTTCAGGTTACTGAGGTCAGGGTATGTCTCCTCCGTTTGCTGTGCTCGCATCAAGTTGGCATCAAAATACACTAAGTTTGTCATTACAAGGCCGAACTATACACTAGGCAGGCGCAAAGTTTGGTGCGTTTAAGTTATTGGATTTCAGAGAAAAGCCTTTCAAAAAAATGTTACAAACTGCAAATGGATTCCACACACAAAATTTTTGTAGATTCTGCGCAAAAATATCTTGTAGTGTAACCTTTGTTGGCACATTGATTTCCCCACACTGTTCTGTATTCCGCAAATTTTGCATCGGATTCCGCAAATTAGACTGCTTTTTTAGCTTTTCAGAGCAACACAGTGTTTTAGCTATTTGTTCATGAAATCGAAAGTGTCAAATAGGTCAAAAATGTTGCGGATTTTGCGACAAATTTGTTCTCATCCAGTTGCTGAATTCGCTCACAGTTCACAAAATACACAGTTTGGCCTCGTAATGGAAGAGCGCACGCATCCGTTTACTGTGCTCTCCCTCTGGCCCTCTCTAGTTCCCTCTTCAGGTTACTCTTCAGGGTATGTCTCCTCCGTTTGCTGTGCTCTTGCCGGTGGTCTGGTCGGTAAAGGGAACTCTCCCGCTCCGTACTCAGTATTGTTGCTCAAGCCAGCATTTCTTGCCAAGTCGAATCCTCTCACACCTCCATCTACATTCCAGGACAATCACCTAGTCTGTTCTTGATTGGATATTCCTTCTGTGGTGTAGCCGACCATCAAGACAGCTTCTGTCGCGGACTCCCTGCATTCACCTTGCTCTTCTAACTGCAGGATGGCGTTCAACATCACTGCCATCCTCTCATCCACTTGGGTGTAGTCCAGGTCCCTCAAGCGTCTATACAATTCATCGAGCGTAGGCCTTTTTAGCGCAGCAGGCATGGACTTCCAAAATCGATCTGCAATTTTTACGATTTCTAGATGATCTTGCGTACTGACCAACTTGAGTATTACCGTACTGACCATCTTGAGTATCACCGTACTAACCAACTTGAGTATTACCGTACCAACCAACTGGAGTACTTGAGAAATATCTCCTTTTGAATGTAAATGATTGTGAACTCTGTTCAAGATCTTCTTTTTCTTTCAAATGAGTGTGGCTAGGTCGTCAACTCGATTTAACCAATCAATCTGAAAATAAAATCCATCTTTTAGACCAATATGTTTCATTCCTAACCTAAACCCCCTCCCCCATTATTGTGGTTAAAACATCCCTCCATTTGTTTTACTAAAATAGTTCAATTGGAAGTTTTTTGAGAGCATGCAGATTCATTTAATGTTTTAGCACCGTCAACTTTTGAAGTTATAATTGTCATGCCAATTACGTTAAAACCCATCTACCTTTTTCGAGATCCCCATGTACCCTTAGTCGAGATTCCCATGTACCCAACTCAGGCGATACTCAAGTAGTATTTCTTGTGTAGATGCAACATTATTTCCGTTTCTGCGAAGACCACATGTAGGATAGCGTACAGTTCCCTTGGGCTCAACTTGCCCCTGTTCGGGTCATAGACCGGCATCGAGACCTCCATTATTCCTCTTTCGACCATGAAGTCTCGCAGCCTTGTTAGTGCCAGCATCACGTGCTCAGGGTCTATTGTGTTCCTTTAATTGACCCTCGTTACCAGAAAGCACAAGTACTTCCCCGGAACTTGTGAAACTGATGGGGGAAGCGCAGCCATTCCCCCCAACCCCGGTCTCCGTCTGAATAGAAACTCCACGTTCTGATACTCTCTCTTAAAGTCGGCCTCTAGTCTTGATTTGAAGCTCATGTCCGCGGTTATACAGATCGCGCTGGTCCTGTGTGACAGAATTAGGTCGCTGTCCGTGATCAGGATGTTTTGGAATTTCAAATTTTGTTTTGAAATTCCTCCCTATGGTAGGCTCAGCCTCCTCTTCATCCAGTTCCAGCCCGCTCGTTTCTCTCACTTCTCTGAGTTTCTTTATCATTAAATTTTCGGTGTGGCTAAGTCCTACCCCCACTCCCCGGACAAAAATATTTATCGACGTCCCCGTCGATGATGCTGGGTCTAAATTATCTGTTGGTATTTCGAGCGGCCTGTCGGTTGCCGTCCAACCGAAGAGGGGATCTTTCGTTTTCACGTGTTTTTCCGCCGATATGTCGACTTGCTGGATGCTTTGCTCCTCATCACTCTTACTCTTGACATCGCGCATCCACTCTAGTATCCTCAAGTTTGTATTTTGCCTCCTCTCTATCTCGCTCTACTCCAGATCCGTCTCTTGTTCCGGTGTGGAGTAGTCTTCCTGCGGGTAGTGTTCACTATCGTTGATGATTTGCCATTCATCGTCGGCTGCTAGTTCGCCCACACTCAGTAGCTCTTCGCATAATTCATCAGGCTGTATCCTATCAATCAAAAAGTCATCCCCGTACCTATTGTACCTCATGCCTGTCCGTTTGCGATTGCCACTCCTGGTTCCCGCTGGTATCGACAAGTCTGGTTCTGTCGATTTCGGCACCTGGTCCGGCTCCGGATCGTTCCAGTCTTCTTCCACAAAGGATTCCGTCTCTGAGTCCGCTTCTATCTTTTCATTATTATCCAAATTCAAGTCATCGTTGCCATCATTTTTCTCTCTGGTGCCCTTTTCGTTTACCTCGCAAGCTGGCTCCACCAATAGGTACTCGAGTCCTTCCATTTTCTGTGGTACGCACCAGTCTTCTGGGGATGGGACATGAGGTTTCAAGTTTTCATAATGCGCTGCACGCCCCGTACTCAAGCGGTAGAACCGTCCTTGCTGGTGTACTTCCGTTATCATGAACGGTCCTCCCCATTTCTTAAGTAGTTTCTTTGTCCCTTTGGGAGGTATAAGAGTCTGGAAGACCCAGACGTATTGGCCCACTGCATATGGTTTCGCTTGCAGTATTTTCTCATCGTATTTCTTCCGCTGTCTCATTTGTGCTTGCGCTGTGCTCCTCCTGCAGAGCTCGTTTAGTTCCTGCTGTCTCTTAACCGCTCCTTTCACATAAGCTTGAGGCGATGTCTTTTTCCCTTCGTATTTTGGGTAAAAGAATGTTAGAGGCATCGCTCTTTCCCTGCCCGTCAACATCATGAAAGGAGTGATTACTGTTGTTGAGTGTTGCGTACTGTTGTATGCCCCTACCACTTGCGGCAGATTTTTATCCCAGTCTGTCACATATCTCGAGCAGTATACCCTCAGCATGTTCAACAACGCTCTATTCTGTCTCTCCACTAACCCGTTGGTCTGTGGATGGTAGGTCGTTGAGTGCGCTTGAGCAATGTGTGACCTCTTCATCAATTCTTTCGTCAGGTCCCCCACGAAGGCTTTGCCATTGTCCGACTGAAATGTCATGGGACAACCATACCGTGATATCCAATGTGTTATCAGATGGTCACAAGTCTCCTCTGCCAAGGCTGTCTGACACAGCACCGCTTCTGCCAACTTTGTGAAATGATCTATTATGACCAGTATCTGGTTAAACCCCGATTCTGTCATACAGATCTTTTGATGGTCTATCTGCACAACCTCGTTAAATTCCGAGCTTTCAACGGACTTGAGTGGGAACTTCATCTTCCTTGGGTCATTCACTTGCAGGCATGCCAGGCATGCATTCACCCATCTCTCGCAAGCTTTCCTTAATCCTGGCCAATCAAACCTGTGAAGTATTCTTTGTTGCACCTTGTCTATCCCCTGGTGCTCCATTCGATCATGCGATCTGAATAACACTTCAGTCTGATACAACTGTGGCAGTATGATGAGGTTATGCTTGTGTAATATCTTCTCCTCATCTTTTCTCTTGCATGCTACCACCCCATCAGCTGTGTGATAGAATAAATCTTTTCTGTCTTTGTAGAACTGGCTCAAGATCTTGTAGCTGTCTTTTTCCAGGTCCCCCTTCTCTTTGGACCCCGTCCGGATCCGTTTGGAGAGGTTACTTGTCATTCTTTTGGGCCCGTATTAGATCCGACAGCCTATATCTCGCCTTGACGTGTTCTTTTAGTGCCATTATCTGACCATTCATTTCTCCAGGGTTGTGGATGTCATCCTTCAGCTTTACGCATACTGTCCTCCTCATGATCTTCCTGCCATCTTCTGGCAACAGAATTGTTCTGACATTTGAGTTGCACGATAGCTCCTTAAATGGTTTCCTCGACACTGCGATTTTCTCAAGTTCTTCACCTCCTCGCACTTCCTGCTGATCCAAGTTGTACGTTCTTGAGGAGGGATCCGTCTGTAGCTCCCTGTCGCGGTGTCTCGTCTTCTCTTCCGCCAGTATCATGCATAGACTATCTTGGTCATCGCTGCTCTTCTCCGAATCTTCATCCCACTCTTCACACTCCCCGGACAGTTTTTCTTCTCCAGCAACTTCTTCCACTGTGGGCCACTCCGCGGACTCTTGTCCTAGTCCAAGGTGTTCAGCCTCATCCTTAAATGCCACTTTCCTCTTCCCAACCCGAGTCCGCTCAAGTATGTCATCAGTGATTTTATCAACCAATGACTGCACGACTTCTTTCCCTTCAGATTTTTTTAAGGAGTCCTCGCCACCACCCGCTTCATTCCTTCTCAATATCGTGACTTCCGGTTCTTCCTCACCCTTTTCTTTGATCACAGGTTTATCGTCTGCCAGTTTCTCGAGTAATCTCCTCAAGTCTTCATCTATCACTGCCCTTCCCGTCTCCACTTGGTTCAGGTCGTAGTCTTTCGCGTTGAGTGTCTCCCTCACATTTTTCGACTTTGGTATAATCTCCATTGGCATCCCTTGGGTTCTTTTCAAGATTGTTTTCTCTGGAGGCTCCTTTGGTAATTCGGGGTGATCTTCTATCGGTTTGCCTGACTTGTCGAGCCATCTCGTGAGTGGAAGATTATCATACGTTTCCTTATCCATGAAGGAAAAACCATCTTTGATTTCGGGCCTATCTGCATCTCTTTGTTCTTGCCTCTCGTAGAAATCCGTCTTGTTACTCAAGCTATCGGCATTTTGATGTTTGTCTCTTGTCCTATGCTCAATTATCAAGTTGTATCCGTCCAGGCGAACTATCCACCTGCCAATGTAGCTCTGGTTCATTGAGTACGTTTTCAGCCAGCTGAGTGCCCTGTTATCGACTCGCAGCTTGAATGGCTCGCTGCCTAGGTATGCTCTATATTTTCGACAAAGGTAACCACCGCGAACATCTCTGCTTTTGCCGCCCCGTACTTCATTTCCGTATCACTCAAGACTTTACTTCCGTACGCTATTGGTCTTAAGACTGTCTTCCCGTTCCATTCTTGTTCCTGATGGAGAATGCCAGAAATCGCGACTACCGACGCATCCGTGTCCAGCGCGTACATTCCTTTTTCTGTTGGCATCCCTAGCACCGGTGCCTCGCACAACTACTTCTTTATTCTCTGGAATGATTCTTCCGCCGCGTTGTTCCACGTGAACTTCTTGCCTTTGCGCCTGATTAGTTGTTGCATCGGGTATACTTTGTCCGCGTAGCCTTTGATGAACTTACTGTAATAGTTCGCAAAACCCAGGAAGCTCATCAATTGATGATCTGTCTTTGGCGATTTCCAAGTCGGGACCGCTTCTACTGCATCTGGGTCTGCTCTGATGCCATGCCTATCCACCATCCTTCCCAAGTATTTGATCGATTCCTTGAGTATCTCGCACTTTGACGGTTTGCACTTTAGTCCTGACCTCATCATGCATGCAAACACCTCATCTAGTCGCTCAATGTGGTCCTCCAGTGTAGGCGTCGCAATTACCACGTCATCCACGTAGCACATTACCAGGTTGCCGTATTTCTTTGTCACACCTATCAGTGCGTGTGCCATCAACCGTTGAAATGTAGCCGTGGCATTGCAAAGACCAAACGGCATCCGTTTCCATTGAAACAGCCCCAGCTCGCAGGCGAACCCCGTTTTGTCCCTGTCCTGCTTCCTCAGTGGGACTTGCCAGAAAGCCGATCCTAAATCAAGAGTCGTAAAAATTTTTGCATCACCTAAATTCGAGAGGCTCTCATCAATTCTAGGTATGGGATAGGCATCCTTCACCGTGACGGAGTTCAGATACCGAAAGTCACAACAAAACCTCAATTGGTCGCCTTTCTTTTTTGGATGGTTCTATCATATCATACTCTAATAAGGTCTCTATTTCTTTTCTACATGCATCCGATTTGTGCCGGGTCATGCGCCTCGCCCCCCTCCCTGTGCGGTAAGGCAGACTCCCCAAGCTCTATTTCATGTTCAACGAAATTACAAAATCCAATGTCTGCTTTATGTTTCGAAAAAACGTCCTCGTTTCGCTCTAGTACGTCCATGATGGCCTCGAGCTGTTCATCTGTTACCTTACCCCTCAAGTGCTCTATTTCAGGTAAAACTGGTTTATCCATTTGCATCTCCTCTAGTGTGGGTCTTTCTGGGAAATTTGAACAGCTCGAAAGTCCATCGTCTGTCTCTGACTTAAGTGATTTTACAAGACCTGATGAACCTTTTATTTTCTTCAATCGTCTCAAGATACAAATTTTGTCCCTATGATTGGGACAATCAATAACTTCATTCTGTTTTGGATTTTCAGTCATTTCATATCGAGTTTTCACGGGTAAAGCATATCCCAGCTTCATTCCCCTTTGTATCGTGATGGGTATATCAAGAGTATTCAACAAGACACTGACCCATAGGCCGCTCTTGGTTATCGAGAAGGATCTGCCTAAAACAGCAGCACTTTGACTATTAGGATTTGGGACTATGCATACTTGCTTGTTATCACTTAGTTCTTTATGGTTTTTCATTCGCAAGCTTACAATTGCCGCTTTGTTCGCTTTCAGCCTCACCCTCCTACTCAAGAACACCGGTGCTTTATTTTCATTCGCCATTATTAAATTTACCGGTTTAATTGCGTTCGCCCCTATCCGGGTTCCGTATCCTGAACATAGCCTTGTTTAAATCTATCGTTACGTCGAAGTTCCTGATGAAGTAAGTCTCTCCCTAAAATGAATTGGTCAGACTCATCTAGGTTTTCTACCACGAGAAAGCTCATCCACAGGTTGCGTTCCCCGTGTTTAGGGCTATTATTGGTGTTCTGCCTAGCACGCGCAGCGCCCCTTTGTTTGCAGCTGACAGCCGTATTCTCGAGTCTATCAAATCATCCTTGTTGAAACCCATTCGCTCCCAAGTTTCAATTGGTATAACACTCAAGACTGCTCCCGTATCAAGTAACCCGCGTAACTGAGTCTTCCTGCCACTTATGTCAAGCACGTGTGCTGATACACCTGCCTCCGTCCCGATGTGCAATGCATCTTCTTCCAACATGGCGCAGTGTCCAATCGATCTCACTTTCAGTTCTTCTTTGCACACGTAGATCTGTCCGGCTAGGTCTTCGTCGCATGTTATCATGGTTTTCGTGCAGATGTTTATCCCGTCTATGTTTAACATCACCTCATGCGGACCATAAGTCTCCGTATATCTGTTCTCGATGCGGACTGACTTGCTGCCACTTCTTGTTAGTAGTGCCGTCAGGGCTCTAGAAGTTGTCTGCGGACTTATTGCACTTAAGTAGTCTGCGTACACATCAATGTGCATTACTGTCTGATCGCTGGGTTCGCTTAGATTCCTCGTTACTTCGTGACCGCCCACTGTGATTATTGACATTATCCTGGCTCCAATCTTCGTTATGCTGAATATGCTTTCCCGTTATGCTTTTCCGTTATTTCGTTATGCTTTCCCGTTACCATTTTCAGAGTGTTGCAATTTCCACTCTTTGTCGCTCCCACTTCGGCTTCTGGCTTTGGCACTAACCCTCTCAACGTCTCGTTCAACTTCAGCCTTTCGATCTCTTGTTTCAATCGTTGCTCGATTTCCTTCGTAGCTAGGTCTTGTTTGTCTTCTAGGTCTGCAGCTGCTCTCTCATAATTTATCTCCAGAGAATTCATTGCTTTGGCCTCCATGGCACTCTTGACTTGCGTTACAGCCTTCACCGTCTTGGTCGGTAATTCCGCACTCGGTGCCTCCGAATTTTTTGTTTCAAACTCAGTTTGTCTGTATCTCTGGTTCTGCACCGTCAACGCCAACTTGTGCTTGGGGTGACTCTGGTTCTTGACTGCTTCCCAAAACAATGGACAGTCCATCCTGAAGTGCCCCTCTTGTTTGCAGAAGAAGCATCTCGCACCTATTTTGATGATCAAGCCACTATAGAACTCGTGTTCTTCCATCTGGCTCATATCTTCCTCATCCGGTGCATATCCTAGACTCTTCATGCCCTGCTTGTACGTCGTGCAATCCGCCACGTGATGATCCGCTGACCCGCAATTTGCACATGATCTACGTTTGTCCATGTCATCTCTAGGCTTGTACCATGACAACCTTTGTGGTTGACTCCCTCCTTGTATATTCCTGTTCTCTGAGTACGAGTACTTCTTCGGCTTCATCAGCATGTACTCCCTTGAATATTGTCTGAGTCATCTTTAAATTCTTTCGGCTTCTTGAAGGTTTTCCTGGATTTGCCACCTCCTCTTTCACTCGAGTCAGTGTTCCTCGTGGAGAAGGCCTCCAGTGTCCTGTTCATCATTTCCCAGGTGCTCGCCCACGTCAAGGCATCCGGTCCCACGTTATTGTTCGTCGTGGAATCCCCTGGATCACTCGTCGTATTTGCGGTTCCACTCTTCATAATTGTCTTGCCCCCCCCCCCCCCGGTGCTGTGCTTGCTGCATCCCGGGTTAACGGTAACGGTGTTGACTCCCGTTTGTTCCGTTGTGGCTCCACGAGATCGACTCTGTTGCCTTGTGTTCGATTTGTTACCAGATTGTCTTGTGTTATAGAGTTTCTCAAGATGGCATCCAGTTTGGACTGTATGGCACACGAACTCTCCGCCTGGTCTCTGCTCATAGTGTTCATCCTCTTCTCCAGATTCCCTAGCTTACTGTTCACGGTGTCGTACCGTTGCTTCATTTCTTGCATGTATTTCTTGATGTTATTCTCTCGGTCTTTGTCAGTGGCCTCTACCTTGTCTGACATCTGCTAAAGCTTTTCCTCCGTCGCCCTTGCCAGGTTAAAATAGTTGACCAGGTACTCGTTTTTGTTGTATCTTATTTCCTTCTTTATCACTTCTCGATCCTCCTCGCTGCATTTTAGTTTTTTGTCGATCTGATCCAACTTCGCCATTAAATCGCCCAGTTCAAGAGAAGTTGTTGTTTCATGGTCAGCTGTTGCCCCATGTTTGACCTGATCGTCGTCTTGTTTGGCCTCTGCTGTTATCGTGGAAACTGTTCCAAACGTTTTGCCTTTCTGTTCTTCCTCCACTATATCTCTTGATTTCATTCCGACCATCATTGCGAACCTCTCTGTAAATGACGTTCTTTTCGTTTGAGACTCGTCCTTTATGGTTTCTGGCGTGTTGCCCGTCGTGTCCTCCACGGTGTCTATCGGCGAGACTTCCATCGACTTTTGCTTTTGTTCTTCTGCATTCGGCATCGGTGTCGACTCCGTTGTCTTCTTCTCCACTTCATCAACATTCTGATCTGGTGTCTCAAGATTAATTTCTATAGCAGGTTCCGTTCGTCCCTCATCAGCGCTTCCTCTCGTCTTGCTTTCTTTTGCGCTTCTTGTGTTGACCATGCTCACTGAAAAGTTCTTTCTTATTACTTTTTGGTCCGACGGCATCGCTTTTCGTTGCGACGAGTTATGTTTTGACTTTGACTCCAGAACTCTTTTTTCTGCTATCGGTACCCTACTTTGCCTCATGATTTTTATTTACAATTTTTTCTATCTTCAATATTGATATTTACAAATTTCTCTTCTAAGGATAAAAATTCTAAAAAAATATTCCTAATTCTCTTAAGTAAAATAAATCTTCAACTCGTGTTTTTATTATAGTAGATTTTTCTTGATTTTAATCGTTCTGACGAGTCCCTTTGCTTTTAATTGAGCGGTGAGTTATTTCGCACTGTCCCAAGAATTTTTGGTACCGTCAGACAACTTTTTTGTACCGTCCCAAGACTTCCTGGTACTGTCCCAAGACTTCTATGTACTGTCCCAAGACTCTCTCGTGCTGTCCCAAGACTTCTCTGAACTGTCCCAAGACTTCCTCGTGCTGTCCCAAGACTGTACTGTCCCAGGATTGCACTGTCCCAAGACCACTATCCCAAGACTGCACTGTCCCAAGACTACCGTCCCAAGACTGTACTGTCCCAAGACTACCGTCCCAAGACTACTGTCCCAAGACTGTACTGTCCCAAGACTACCGTCCCAAGACTGTACTGTCCCATGACTACCGTCCCAAGACTACTGTCCCAAGACTTTACTGGCCCAAGACTGCACTGTCCCAAGACCACCGTCCCAAGACTGCACTGTCCCAAGACTACTGTCCCAAGACTGTACTGTCCCAAGACTGTACTGTCCCAAGACTACTGTCCCAAGACTGTACTGTCCCAAGACCACCGTCCCAAGACTGTACTGTCCCAAGACTACTGTCCCAAGACCACTGTCCAAAGACCACTGTCCCAAGACTGTACTGTCCCAAGGCCGCACTGTCCCAAGACCGCACTGTCCCAAGACCACTGTCCCAAGACTGCACTGTCCCAAGACTACCGTCCCAAGACTGTACTGTCCCAAGACTACCGTCCCAAGACTACTGTCCCAAGACTGTACTGTCCCAAGACTACCGTCCCAAGACTGTACTGTCCCATGACTACCGTCCCAAGACTACTGTCCCAAGACTTTACTGGCCCAAGACTGCACTGTCCCAAGACCACCGTCCCAAGACTGCACTGTCCCAAGACTACTGTCCCAAGACTGTACTGTCCCAAGACTGTACTGTCCCAAGACTACTGTCCCAAGACTGTACTGTCCCAAGACCACCGTCCCAAGACTACTGTCCCAAGACTGTACTGTCCCAAGACTACTGTCCCAAGACCACTGTCCAAAGACCACTGTCCCAAGACTGTACTGTCCCAAGACCGCACTGTCCCAAGACCGCACTGTCCCAAGACCGCTGTCCCAAGACTCTTCGGTACTGTCCCAGGACTTCTCTACCAAGTGTTGGGATAGTGGGAACGCTTCTCTTTCGTTGTCGGGACTCTTGAACCACTGTACCTGGTACCACCATTTGAGCTCTAGTTAAAATTTTTCCCAAAAAACCCAATCTTACTGACCATAAGTTAGAATTACCAACCCCCCTGTATTTATCTCCCTTTTAATATTTTGATGCAAGTTGAAACCCAACTTGTTCGGGGGTGTCTTGTAATCACCTGTTTCATCAAAACCGATTAAAAATTTTTACAAAAAACGTGAAAATTTAAACAGTGAAAAAATAATAAAAACAGAAAGATAAACCCACCTAAAATTCAAAAGTGACTTGTGTCAACCTTTTATTAGAAAAAATAATTTGAAAAACTTTATTAGAAAAGTACCTGATTGCCACGCCTTTTCTTCCCCCCTGTTAGCAATCTTATGGGGTATCACAAAAACCGTCTTTTTCCGTTCCCCCCACCCGATCCGACCAGGGTACCTACCTTAATTCGATCTTAAATTTGGATATCCGCTTCTTATAATCAACGCGTGTAAGATTCTAATGTAACTAAATCGACGATGTCGATCAATTAGTTACTATAATGTGTCCCCCCTTTTTACAATTTACAACCGCCAACCTCTAACCTAACCAGCCCCCCTTCTAACCTCCCCCCTTTTTAGCCCCCCTCTTAAGACAAAAATACCTTACGCGCCGGGTGCTAGACCTCTTGAGAGAAAACCGTAGAACCTGTTCCATTTATCCAATTTTACACTTATCTCTTATAAATTAATGTGGATTTTAACGATACCCGTTTGACCAACCTGAGAACACCCCCGTCCTCTCTTGTTGTTCTGATTCCGTGCTGGTTGTCTCCTTGACGTGTCCTGCACCTGATGACCAGCACCACTTTCCCACTTGGCTGGTCACTTGTTCCAGTCAAATCTCCTAATGGTCCAGCTAAGTCCCTGTGAACCACTTTCCTACTCGACTGGTCAACTCTTCCAGTTAAGTCTCCTAGTGGTCCAGCTAAGTTGCAAGCTATCTGAAAACCCTTAACAACGCCCCACTCTCGGGCACCTTATTAAATGCTGAATTGATCGAAACGATTGGTCTTATAAAAACAGTATGGGTATACTATTTAATTAGTATAAAGGTTTGATCCAACTAATCTGGTGTCAGAGTCACTGTCATTTTTTTTGTTTTATAGTTTTTGTTCCTTTTTCTATTCTTTTTTCGTTTTTTGTTTCGCTTTTTGACTTTTGCTCGTTTTTTCGTCCCCCTAGTTACCCCCCCCCCCCTTTCTCGGTTAGCTAAGCCTCGTTCGGAGAGCGTAACAGGAAGTTTTCTCGAGTTTTCTTGAAAATCTATCACGGTACAACCGGAAGGTTTACACGTTCCCGCTGAACCGTACCACCGGTACTCTAGAATGGGCATGTAGCCCGGAGCTGTGTCAAGTGGGTTCGACTCCGTAGTCATGATGTCGTAAAAACACCCAGGAGCGCCATAAAAACACTATGTAACAGTCGCCTACTTCAGTCACATATGAGGTTAAAGAAAAAAAGGCCCTATAACCATTGACTCAAGAGTCAGGGACACTATCTCTTGTGTTTTTCTACCTCGAACGGTCGGAGCCAATTCGGTTCACTTGCGACATGAGACTAAAAACCCGTTACAGCTTAAAGGCCACTACCAAAATACCCCCCTACTCTAGACAATAAGAACGTCCCCATACTTAGGTCTCAAAGTACCCAAAACACGCGAACGCCGTTAAAAACAGGGTCGGAACAGTCCGTACAGTTACTTTTTATTAGACAGTGGAACTTTGATCCATTTCAGATGGATCAACCTAAAAATCTCCTTACCTCAACATAACAATCATAAAACACACTCAAGAAAACTAAATTGAGTACTCACATATCGGCATACTCGAGAATTTGAGGTAACTAAATTAATACGCAACTTGAGAATAAATAGGGAATTAAGTTTGATTCAATAAATTCTAATCGAACAAGTTCTAGCTTGAGAATTGAGTTTTTGGTCTGGACCATTGGGAGACTTCGATTGTCTACCTTTCCACTGAAGGCTCACTCTGGTCCAACTGAATATCGATGTTCTTTAGCTCGCGATTACTTTCTGTCTCCGGTCACGAATAAAACAGCTCTACTCTCTTCAAATTAAGTATCGGAAATTGCGAATAGCAATTTCCGGCAGCTAAATTTGACCACTTTCCCGCAATTATACTTCGGTCGTTCTGATCATGTTTTTTTTATATTTTCAGTTGTCGCGAGAAACTTGAGCATGACATGTCCAATTCGAATTTTTGAAAAATTCCATTTGAACCCAAAAATTGGGTAATCAGAAGGTCAAAAGTATCATAGTAACCGAGGTTACAGTCAGGAGTCCCTTCATCACGTACTCCAGTCAAAATCCTTGGAATTCTCTAGATATGGAAGTAATAATGATAAAAAAAGATGACAAGTGTTTAAGTCCTTTTCAATTAAAATCGATACGGGTTACGTTTCTTCAATATGAACACGCAACTCGACACGAGAAAAAATAATAGACAAGTGTTACAAATAAAAAATTTCGTCGAAAATTATTTTGTCATTTATTGTTCCGAGTACGCAAGCGGCGTTCGCAATCTGTATTGCCAGGGAGATTCTCTGTTTTAAAAAGCTGCCTGCCCTGGGTTCCTCAGTGCATATGCTTAAGTTCTTACAAAGCTTGCTCAAAAAAATTTCCGTGCTGGGGCAGGCCGCGACCGGAATTTCAAAAACTAGCGGTTGAAAAAGATATCCATCATTTACAAGATCTTTATACTTGTCAATTTTTCGCTCTTCCGCTTCAGCGGCAGCCGTACCAGGGTTACAAACAGACCTGGCATTAATCCTACAAGGAGTTAAGGAGTCGACTACCGTTACATCCCACAAGAGCTGCTTACCAACAGCCCATGGAACGAGCGTCAAACTGTCTGGTCGCTTCTGATTGGTCCTGAAGAGGTGTCGTGGTTCTAAAACAGACGGAATGTGAGTAGAAGATAAACTCTACTTTATAAGGGCATTCAGGTTTGAATGCCTAGAGAATTTCCCTGCACTTTTGTGGCAAGAAAGACCATGCCAACCATCCTCGGTAACGTCTTTTCCGCACACGCATTTATGCCGTTCGCATATTTTCGAGCCTAATCGAAGTCCTATCGCAATTCTGAGTTGTTGGTTCGACAGTTTTAACCTTAAATTTTTGCACGGGATGACGTTCAACCATTGGGAGCCAAATCTATCCTGGAACGCGTTGAATCCTTTTACTTCCGTTGGTTCGAGTCGTAAAATCAAGTCCGCAATTTCGCTGTCAAAATTGGCTCAGTCCAATTTTTTTGGATTTCATTTTCCGGAGCCATTTCAATTTTTCCAAGTTCAAACCACCTTTTAAGCGCATCATCATAAGTTCCATCCACATGCTCCAAACCAAAGATTTCATTCAAGGCATCTTTTGCTCCTACTGCTGAGGCTAAGAGAGCGGGTAAAGCGAGTAGACGAGCGGAAGAAACGCCCAAGCCACCTTTGGCTGCCGGGAGAACTGCTTGTAAAAACTGGTTATCATCCATTTTCACGTTAGTGACCTTGCATAACGAATTTCTTAGTAATTTATCGTAGCGTTCCAAAAAATCATTTTGCAAAAAACAAGGGCTTGTACGCAAAAAATATAGGAGTTTTGGCATGCTAAAGCAAATTTTCAGGAGGTAAAAACCATAATGGGCGTCTAATTTGTCAATGAAATCCGAGATTTTTTCAAGCTCCTTAATTTTTTTGTCGAGCAATTCCTTTCGCAAAGTTCGCCGATTGGAGATCCTAAAATGAGGAGTTCTTCTTTTGTTTTTATTTTTATTTTGGGGCATATTTTTCGAAATTGTGTTAAAATTGAATTATACTGTGTACTAGTAGTCGGTCCCAAAAAAACAAAGTTCGCACTTCTCAGTGTTCAAGCTTAGGCCGTAAATTTGTTCCAATTTCAGAATGTTTTTAAGGTCCCGGAGTACTACCTTATAGTCATCGGCTAAATTCCCATCATCTAAATACCAGATGTTAATTTTCGACTCCAACTGTTTGACTAGTGTATGAATTGTTTCCGCAAAAAGAGGTGGGGCTTCAGGATCACCATGCCGAGTTCCGTCTTCTGACATTATGACAGAGCTTCCGTAAAAAAGGTAATTAGGTTTACCATACGCGCAATGGGTGTAATTGTACAATTCGGGGCGATTTGAATAAACATGATCCAGCATTGTTTCTCTGTTTAGAGAGTTAAAGGCATTGTCAAAATCTAGTTTTAAAAGGACAGTGAATTTTGGATTGTCGTCGCGTTCAATTAGGTTTCGAAACGAGTGCGCAGCTATTTATGCTCCTCGTTTGCTACTGCATCCTACCTGTACGTTTCCGAAAAAAATTTATCGCTCGGAGAGGGCCTTGCTTCCAGCAAATTTAGACGCGATACGTCTCAGCGTGTTGCCTATGGAATCGGTCTCAACCCTCCGTCTATCTTTATGAGGGCGATAAGCTTTGCGCCAAAAAAGAAAGGTCTCAGTGGTTTGGGTATTTTGCCATCTCCAATGAGGTTTATCAGCTTAGTAAGCGATTTCAGAAAATTAAGTCCTGCACTGCCATTCGACTTACTAACAAGATCTTTAAAAAGTTTAGGAACTATTTTATCAGGACCTGCTGCTGATCCGTTCGGAAAGGACATTATCGCTTTGTATAGGTAGAAATCGGTTACGAAAAAACTATCCATTTTTTCTGGATTTGGAGCTGCAAATTTGGATCGCTGAGGGTGCTTAGACAACAGTTTTTGATATATATCAGTTGAAAAAGGAGCAATTTTGTCTTCCGAAGCAGCAAGCCTTATTCCTCCCTTCACATTTCCTTCATCGAGCTTACAACTTATTAACTTTTTTCTCTGCTCGAGGTCACTCAGAGGCGGGCTTGAAACTTGGGGATGGGGTTTTGGAAGTGACACGTCATTTGCTCGAATTTTTTCATTTATCAAAGAGCTCATGCTTGTGGTCTGTTTGCGTCCACTTCTTTTCGGTTGCTCCAAAAAAAACAAGGAGGATGTTAAAAAAATTAGCCATTTTGTAACATCTGCTACATTGTAGACGATGTCATTTATTTTGTCCGACAGACTTTCTGCCAAGGGAACACGCGAGTCTTTTGGTACTCTCTTGAGTACTCGGACATTTGAGATGGCTGTATTAACATAATTGTCTAGCACTAGATCATTACCTATTGTTGCTTTATTTACAGATTTTACATCAACGCATAAAGGACACTGAAACCATTGGTTTTCTTAGAGTCGCAAAGAGAAATACTTACACAACTGATATGATACCAACTAGAACAACAATCACATCTTATCCAATTTTGTCAGTCCTGAAGATTTTAAGCAATCTTTGCTTGTACACTCTTTGTTGTTTTTCCTCATCTTGACGCAGCATAAAGGTGAAAAAAAGGAGTTTGACTGGACTTTAGGGGACTGAACTAACCCATGATAAGCGGTTAGTGGGAGTTTTACAAATCAGCAATTAAAAAAAATAAAAGGCAATTAAATTAATTTAAATTTTAAAATCGAATTATAAAAATCAAAAAACAAGGATTATGTTATTCGCATTGCTCAAGGTCAAGGTCAAACTTCCAAATATGACCGACTGGCACAGACGTATCTTTATTTTCAAACGAGTTTTTATAATTTACTTCGTCACTGCAAACTGACCTCTCCCATTTCGTTAAAGTGAATGATTAACACTGATAATTTGTCGAAACTGCCAATTTTCTCACTCGGCTGCTGCTACTAAAATTTCGTTGTTGCCATGCATTTTGGCCGCCATTCCGGTCGAATATCACAATATGCGATGAAGGGACTCTTGACTGTAACCTCGGTTTCTTTAATACTTCTGACATTCTGATTATTTGCAGAAACAAAAGAAAAGAAAATTTTTTTCCTTATACCAGCTTGTGGTTTGCTTTCTTTCGCTAGATGAAGCACATCGTCCACTGAAAACTGCTCCAAATGCGAACTGTTTCTGACTATCTTTAGTCTGTTTCTAGAAAATAGATAAGAGGAGAAACATGTGTTCAAATTTGTAATTTCGAAATGAACTTGCCACTTAGACTTTCAAATGATCCACGTTATGATAAACATTTTCATCTTTCAGTGAGATGAAACTCATAACAAGTGGTTGCGGCTAGGGTAATTGATTATTTCAACCTATAATGAGCTTCAACCACGCTTTCGAGCAAAGAGGGCTGAGTGACCAGTGTCCTTGCTGCTGCAAGCTTTATGACAACTCAACAAACAGATGCGTACAGGATGCATGCGGTCACATGCGATGCTTCATGTGCGTTTTTCAAAGTGTCCGATGTGTTATGTGTCTGCACTCCAGGCAATCTACTTCAGCAATAAGTCATTCGATGGCTCAATCAAGTTAGTTAGAATTCCGCTGAAGTTATAACTGATTGTTCAAAGGCTTTTTAATATTGAATAAAGCTTTTTTTTTGTTTTAAATATCCTATCTTGATTTAGGTTTGAATCAACTGAAGAATGAACAAATTCGTGTTTTGTTCCCGGTAAAAGTGTGATAGTTGGTTCCCAAGAAATTAACTGGGCCCCTAATGTAAATACAGTGCCTCAAAGTTGTTCATTTTAGTGCTTTGATGATATCAATTAAAGTATCGAATAAGTTCCAGCGAATGAGGCTGGTTATCTACGTTTGAGTAAAGTTTTAAAACGACCGAACAGCGCATTTTGACCTAGTCAACTGCGGTATTTGTCTAAAATTATGTAATTTGGGACCCCTCTCTCACACTTGGTTGCTACCGGGGCCCCTATCACACTTGTACCCTATTCCCTTTTTGAAAAAAAAGAACGGCCATTTAAACTCACAACCAGTTCTAAAATTCCTGTAATGTCGTTTTAATGTTGGTTTTGAATGTGATTTTGACAGAGTCTTCAAAAAGAAGCAGCCACCATCAATCGCGATCAAACGACAATCCTTCAAGAGATCTTAGAAAGTCTCACTTCCTCCCAGTTCAAGCTCCAGCTTCGGTGGAAGCACACCATAGCTCTCTTAAAAAAGAACTACCGGGTCAGCCCGTTGAAACAACTGAAGATGAAGAAGACCACCATTACTTTCTCTACCAGCCATTGGATGTCAAAGAAGAAGCTTCTACATCAGTTAGCTCCAAAAAAGAGAGCCTTGCGTTGCCGGTCGGCGACCCTGCAGTTTTCGCTAATGCAAGACTAATGACTCCTATAGCTGAAGAAGAGAACCAGTTGTCTTCAGACGAAGATATCGATCTGGACTCTCAAGATGTTGTCACAACTCCAGTTCAGGACCATATTTATTGTAGTATTTCCGACGATGATCTACCGAGCAAAGTTTTCGAAGATTCCCTTGCCGAAGGATCCTTTCCAGATATCGCCAGACCTACAATTGGAATCGCTCCTCGATTACCACCTAGGAAACCTGAATTCAATACCATTAATACTCTTCCCACACCTAGCAGTAGTAATAATTCGTCTTCTAAACTAGTGTTCGACAAGTCAGGGCAATCTCAAGGCAGCTCAGAAAGTCTGAAATCGTTGTCAACTGAAAGTAGTTCTCATACTGTTAGGAATTGTGGAACGGTTATTGGTTCTATGATGGCAGGCGATGGTACTAAAAATAACATAGAAAGTAGGGGGTTCAAAAAGGGCTTCGAACGTGAAAGCATGAGGGAAACTAGTTCGAAAGTGTCTCACAACCTGCTGGCTACTCAGCCAGTGAGTATTCAAAGTGGATCCAAGATGAACAAGAGCACTAGTTTGTCGAATGTGTTCAATGCTGCTGGGGTGGAAGTCAATAGTGTCAAAGGTGCAAACCAACAGAGTACTCATCCACAGTTTCAACGTAAGTTTTTTTGAAAAATATATTTGTAGTATCCGCGTATAATGTTTGTATCATAAAATTATCTTGGTTTGACGAAAATATATGGCCGTAAGCAGTCAAGTTATGCAATGCGCATTGCAGGTCATTTTTTAGTAAAAGAACGTAGTAAATACTATTATATGGGTTTAGGTGAGTTTCGTTCCGGCCATTGAAACTTTTTTTTTCGATTTTTTTTTCACTCAGATGTTTTTTTGCTCGGGACGAAAGCGTTTAATTGAAGTAATATTGATGAACGTTTTTACCAACGTTTTTTTTCCTTGCCAAATCATGTACCACAATTGTTTATCGAAAAATATCGAGTGATATATCATACTAAAGCCCTTTCAGTCGTGATTCGAATCGAATGACTTTTAAAAAAGTTTTCTCAGTGTGGATAAACAGTTTAAAATTTTTGATTTTTCGTCCAATTTCGAGCATATAAAGTGAGCGAGCAGGAACTTTCAAATTTTTCTGAACTTCGAAAGT
Source organism: Symsagittifera roscoffensis (assembly GCF_963678635.1). Classification (NCBI taxonomy): domain Eukaryota; kingdom Metazoa; phylum Xenacoelomorpha; order Acoela; family Convolutidae; genus Symsagittifera; species Symsagittifera roscoffensis. The sequence continues at coordinate 40,572,219 of NC_087071.1, forward strand.
TAAGATTTTTCATATCACAAATCAGTATTGTTTCTGTTTATTTGAGTTCATTGAATCTTTTCTAACTATGTGTTGGCTGTGTTTATTGAGTATGCGGGCCTTTTTTGGAAAATTCGAAATTCTGTTGAAAAAAACGCGGGTTTTCCAAACATGAGCATGTTTTTGCCTAACTTTGTTTTTTGACGACCCCAATCACAGTGTTACCCGCCGATTTTTTTCTTTTGAAATTTGCTCGGGGAATTTGAGCTTTTAAAGCATCAGATTTTTCATGCGAAAAAAATAATTACGAGAAAAAAATCGTTTTTCAGTCGTTTTCTAACTTAGCAGAGTATACTTAAAAGAAATTTTTTCGAGATTCTTTATGCATAAACTCTTTTAGTTTGCCAACTTGCTTCCAATCGTTTGGAATTTCTGCAATAATGATTTTGAGGTTCTTTCTGCGGGATTATGCGGCACATATTTATGCCAAGCCTGCTTGAGCTGTCTCTTTTTTTCCAACTTCTGATCAATAAATTTATACCGGCATGATGAGAATTTGATTACCTAACACTTTTTTTTTGACGGTTTGGTGACAATTTCTTACTTCACCATGCCAAAGTTGGGTTTACACATTATCAGGTTTTCTTTGGTGCAATCTTTCAAAAATATCGTCTGTTGGGGTTGTTTTGTTTGCTCAGCTAATGAGATTGTCTACCATGTGTTTGTTGTGTCGGGGCAAAGTGGGTCAGTTATTGACGCCTTTTGTTTACCAGACGAGTTCGATTTGAATAGATTGCTGACTGAATTCATTCATTCTTTTGTCACTGTCCGCATTTGTCGAAGTTTCATAATGCCGAATGTTGTAGACATGATAGGGCAAAGGATTGCTCAATACTTTTTTTGCGATAAAATGTTAAATAATTAAGGCTGCTCGTATTGGTAGCAGCTGTAGAATTAATACTCTAATTAATGAAAAATGCTATCAAACAATTAAATTATTCAGATTAAGTTAATCTTATAGAAATAGGATATCCCGAGTGCCTCTTAGAGAAATCAAATTTCTTGTTAATTTTAACGACCTAATATCCAAAATATGTCAATTTTTCATTATTCTTGTTGCGAAAACCACAATAGGAACCTTCTGTGATATTTGAAAAGCAATCGCCGATCGTTTTTTACTGCAATAATAACCGTGGTTGGAGCATTTTGTGCTTCTTGCAAAGCAGTAAGTCAATCTTTAATATTTTCGGCTTTTTTATACTTCGTCACGGTTGAACCCTCCCATTCAATCTAATCTATCCTACTGGGTTTCCTCTATGCCTTTGAAGAGGACTTTCATTTGCAGTTCGCTTGCAGATTGTTGAGATAATAATCCACCTGGACAATGTTTTGAATATAAATGTTAATCTGAAGTATTCCACTTCTTTGTAAATCCGGTTAGAGCCAGACTAATTCTTGTTGGTACTATGCTACTATAGTTGTAAGCTATGGTTAATGAAATTAATAAGAATCCTATTCATGTATGTTCCAATGCTTTTGAGCCTGGTTTGGAAAATGCATGTCTACTGAATATTTTGGGTTGTTTGTCGATGCTCTTTAATTTTGTCTCTTACTAAACCGATTACAAAAGTTTTTTAAGCCATAATTTTCTTTTAGTGCTGATTCGAATATAATTTAATTAATTTTCTACCGTATCGATAATTTTTTGAAACTTTTAATATTCTCTTCTTATTAGAAAAATCATAAGACATGTATGTACGCAAACAACCTGATCTTTATAACTAGTTCCTCACAAATTGTAAAAGGGGAGCAATTTCGTTACAAGGTACCAAATTATTACCGTTGAATTACTTCTCAAGTATCGGTATAATTGTGTTATGTTAAGTATCGGTAAAGACTCTTTACTAGTATCATAGGGGAGGAATTAGTTACCAAGATCCGAACAACCATAGTTTATTGCAGTTTGTCTATTCTAATACTTGCATATGTAACTGCCTAGACGCTTCTCCGAAAGTTTTTAAGATGCACGGTTTGTCTTAATTCCATAGTTAATCCACTTTGAATTATTGTGACCACTTCGTCTCTGTCTAATTCTGGTTTATTAAGTCTTACAAGAAACCAGGGTTTCCGGGAAAAGTATCGCAATATTTAGCCAAACTTCAGTTTAATAGAATTCCTTATTTTTCGTTTTAGATTCCACTCACAAGCCAAGTCTGTCTTTGGTGACTCAGCCAGTCACCAGCAGTAGCCAGAGCTCTGGTCCAGTTGCACTCTCAGTAGGGACAGCCAGTAATACTAAATATATCCAGCAGTTGAGCCAGTCCCTAATCCAAACGGAACTTGCCCGAGGGGTTGCAGGGGAAGGTGGTCTGGAATCGAAGTCTGCCAACAGCTCCCTAGGAAAGACAAACAACAATAGTATGAACACCAGTGGTAGTATGAACGGAAACAGCGCCAACAACGACATTAATCCAAACCCAACTCCAAGTGAGAATATACTGATACCATGCGTTATTAAGTTATCCAAAAATAGACTTCAACGGGGTTGGTTCTCTTAGAAGAAAATCATATCAGGCGAAATTAGATACCTACACATGCAAAAGGCCAAATAGTTACTACATCAAAACGATTTTCTAAGCCGTAAAATTTGCTTATTTATTCTAAAGTATGCACAAAGGTTTTCGATATCAATGTTTTCTTGATGCTAGTATGCACTAATGTTGTTATATTAAGTGAGGTTCGCTTATAAGAAATAGCCCAGCTTGAACTTTATTAGCCTAGGAAATTTTCAATAGGACAATTGTCTTTGCATAACGGTCCGATAATTCTGTCCGTCAGATTTTATAGGTTTTGCACAGATTGGTTTTCATATGAATTAGTCGTCTTGGTTAAACTGGTATGTTGCCATATTATGTTGACTTTTGTGAACCATGTTCAAATCATAAACAGTTATCAGTTAATCAAATTAAACAATGAGCAGAGGACAATATATAATTGTCGTGCTTTTTGATGCTCGCAATATTACTCGGAAGAAAAATGTAGTCATTGATTATTTTTGTACATTTGTCAATTATCACAAGATCAACAATTATCACCTTTTTATGTGAATTGCAAAAGAAAAATTCGTTACAGGATTCACTAATCCAGATACATGTATGCATAGCAGTTAGATTAGTTCTTTATAAGGGCAGAGGTTTTTTGTTACTAAATACTGGGAAGAAGGGGGGGGGGGTGTTTTGAAATTGCAAACAAATTGTACTGATTTGATTGTTAAATGGATATTTGTCACAGAGTATGGTCTTAATGTCATCTGAAACAATATAAAAAAGCTAAGTATAATACAAGTGAAACGTGACATTTTTTGTCACACATGGTGCAATAGATAGATAAATACGTGATTAGCTTGTAATCGGCTGCAAAAAGACTTCAGCAGCACAATAAATTAGGTAGGAAAAGGAAAGTATTGCAGCACTGAAATGTCCTAAAAGAATAGAAAGTCAGTCATCATTAAAGAATGGTACAATGTCTTGTGATTTGCTCGCAATTTCCTTTTACTCTATCTAAATACTGCTGTTATTCTGACCGCGCAGGAACAACCTTTAAGTTATCAACCTTTAAGTTAATACATGCTGGGAAATATTTGAAACATGCGTGGTGATTATAATTTCTCAAAAAAACTACCTAATTTCCAGGACTAAATGAACCATGTTTATGTGACAGTTTTTTTAGTTCATAGAATCTATCTTAGGGGAGTTTCCATAGAATCCATGTCTCGGGTTTTATTGTACTCTGTTTTTTTGTTAGCTAATGGGCTGTTTTTGTTGTCAGGTTTGCCGGCTGGCTTCTGGAGCAATTGTTCTGTAGTTCGTTTCGACCTGCCAGAGTATTCTCTGGATGCGTCCATCTGTGGAAGGGGCTGGCTACTATCCTCAATCGAAGACGTTCTCCTGCAGGCAAGTCTATATTACAATTTTGCTCTCAAAATTGATCTCATTGATATCAAAATTGTTCCGACCAAGCCCAGGATAGGGGAAGCAAATTAGGCGTAGGGTGTTTTTGTTTAACGCAAAAATGAGGTGCGAAAAATAAATATCGCAGGGGTTTGACTGAACTATCTTGATTAATTCCTTTCAGTCGTTAGTAGGATTCGAAAACGTTCAATAAGCTCTGTTATGCATGAGACTTCATCAACGAGCAATTTGAAGCGGAGGGAAATAAAGCAATGGCTTAATATTTATTAAATAGGTTTTTTTTGCCATTTTTGGGCTACCTTTAGCTAGTTAGTATCTGATTTCAATCACATTATTCTTGCAAATTAAACGGCAAAAAATAGGAAAAAAAGTCGTTATTGTTGTTTTTGCCTTATGGTTCGATTTGTCGGAATGTTCGGCGTTTGGGTTATCGGAAAGTTTGGGTTATCATACGAGAAGGGGAACGATCTAGGATCTTTGACTTGTACAGGTCTTGATGTTTTGATGTCAGGAAATATATTTTTTGCGCTGTTCGACTAATGATTTCTTAAGCTCTTTTCATTAGAAGGAACACTCCACTGCAAAAGTGAAAAGGTCACAAAAAACGTGATCGACCTCTAATTTCGAAAATAGAAATTAAATATCAGGTTTCCAAGTGAAATAGAAGTTTTTACCGATTGATCCAGTTTTCTCAGGGTTATGAAAAAAAGTCATAAATTGTTCTCCAAATTCAAAGACCTTTGAGGCCATCTTTTTTTTCTTCGAAATTCAAAATTTCAGTGTTTTTTTTTAGTTTCCTTGCGTTCATTACTCTTTTCTATCTGTTAGTTGGCTATCTTTTTGAATTATCGCTTGTTGTTCCGACCATTTGAAAAATGTGGAGGAAATTTGTATTCGGGTGTGTTTTATATTTTGTTTTTCACGAAAAATCAGGTACCACATAGTCATCAAAATGGGTCGATTGATAGACCAAATTGAAGTACTTTCACTCGTGATTCAAACGACCGTAGAAATTTTCAAAGTGTTCCCAGTATCGAGAACAATTATGCTTAGCTTAAGCCCTGAAAACGTTTTAAGCTACTTAATTTTAGTTATTAGATTTTATATTTTTTGTTTTTCTAGTCATTTTTCGAAGCATTTTTTGTCCAATTTGCCCATATACTATGACTGTCGCATATGCTCTAGTTATAGATTTACGTCAGATCTTTTTATCCCACCGCGCAGAATAAACTACACTTTTTTGAAGACCATGGTCGGAACATTCTGTGATACTTGCACAGTAACCAGCTATCCTTTTACGAATTGTCGCCTGTTACGAATCGTCGCGTCTGTTAAAAAGTGTCGCTTGTTACGAATTGTCGCCTGTTACGAATCGTCGCGTCTGTTACGAAGTGTCGCTTTTTACGAATTGTCGCCTGTTACGAATGGTTGCGCCTGTTACGAAGTGTCGCTTGTTACGAATTGTCGCCTGTTACGAATCGTCGCGCCTGTTACGAAGTGTCGCTTGTTACGAATCGTCGCGCCTGTTACGAAGTGTCGCTTGTTACGAATTGTCGCCTGTTACGAATCGTCGCGCCTGTTACGAAGTGTCGCTTTATATGAATAGTCGCCTGTTACGAATCGTCGCGCCTGTTACGAAGTGTCGCTTGTTCCGAAGTGTCGCTTGTTACGAATTTTCGCCTGTTACGAAGTGTCGCCCTATCATTGCCAGCGGACGAAAAAAATTCGCTTCTGATTACGAGATTGCTTCTTCCTCCTTAGCTTGGCTAATTGTGTGCACAACGTTTGTGCTCAATATCATCAGCGAGCGATTTAATAGCATTTGCTAAGTGCCTGTTTTTTACTATAAGCTATGATGTATAAATTTTATAGAATATGACTCATTCACGAACTCTGTATTAATCTTCGATTTTTTTTCGGGATGTTCGGCTATGCTACATTCGCACCTACTACTAGATATCTAAATCAATTTTACTGTGCAACCGTTGATTTTACGAAGATTTAAACGAGGGCCAAATGATTTTGCAATGGGTTAATCATGAGAATTATAAAAGATAAAACAAAGTTGAAATTATAAAACTTAAAAAATGCAGATTTTTTTGCGAAGGAGTGTGGTAAAAAAGAGCCTCTCCCTGTTGTCAATTTTTGCTGGTTTGCGAAGTTCATCTTCGCTTTTTATTAAAATTTCAAGTTGTCTGAACCGTGGCGTTTGGCAGAACCAATTAAATTCATACTTTTTTTCTATCAGCGAAGTAATTAAACGATGTATATATGTTTATTATTTCCCCTTGTGTTCCAGTCGTCGTTCGAGGGAGACGTGTCAACTAAGGGTGCAGTGATAGTGGGTTCATCAGGAACGGGCAAGACCAAATTGATCACACATTTGGCACTACACAGCACCATAGCACAACAGTTGTTCGTGGAGATCGCCGACTTAAGAAAGGGTAATTGTTGTGAATTTGCTTTAGCTCTTAATTTGAAACGATGATAAAAGCATCAAAAAAAGATGATTCAAAAGTATTTGGAAAAAATCATTATATACGATACCATACACTGATTTGAAACTTTTTTAACGAACTAGTATATACAAATATTTTCACCTTGAAGGTGTTTAAGAAAATAAATTAGGTATTCATTATTCGACTGTAATGAAAGATTGTGTTCATGAGGCTGATTTTGAGTACATGGCTCAGCAATCTTTTTTTTTCTTGTATCGCATTGAGTTTTTTGTTTTTCTATTATCACTACCTGTAAAGTTTTCTGTATTTTTGTGAGCGGTCGTTAATTAGACAACTTTCTAATTAATTATTAGTCTTGCGTACTCTTGTTTTTTTTTATCTCGATTCTGATTGGTTAGATTAAGATTGCGTACGTTTGGTTTCATCATCTCGATTCTGACTGGTTAATTTTGTTATGTGTTTGTAGTGTCCTCTCGTTCGCGTGAGTCTCTGGATGAGAGCAGCAGAAGTGCAGACTCGCTTCAGCTGGACTCGAACCACTCATCTCTGAAGAGCAACGGAAGCACATCTGCATCCATCTCACTCATCAACCCCCAAACACAACTCACACAAACACAATTGTTAGGTAATGTGAATGTGATGCAAGTGGAAGAATATGTTCAAAATACCAAGGGAATCAGGGGCGGATCAAGGATTTTCTCGAGCAGGGGCGGTTTTTCAACAAGAAATCGAAATTTTGTCGACTTTTTTTAGGTCGACCAAATTTATTTTCCGAGCTCTCCGAAAGCACTAAAAGACCCTGTTTTGGTCAAATTTTCTGCGCTGCAGGCATTTCTTGTTTTGAAAAAAAAACAGGCCAAAAAGGCATTTTTGGAAAATTTTGATCAAAAGCGCTTTTTCGGCGTTCTCCCCCCTCAAAGTTAGTATATTTTGGCGCCCAAAAATTTTTAGGGTCAATCACCAAATATTGTTTTCTCAAAATAGTACAAAGAGAGACCTTTTGGGTGGGGAAGGGATCGAATCCTTAAGAGGGGAAGTGGTTCGTTAAGAGGGGAAGTGAAAAGCTAGTTTCGATCACAAGAAAGTTTTTATTACCTAAAATTAAAAATCGAAAAATATTCTCAATTCTTGAATTATCTTGTTCTCCAATTTAAAATCGATAAATCCACTTTATTCTCGGGCCAAAATTAATTTCCAAATACCCTGGGAAAATGTTTGAGTTCTTCTATCCAAAAAATTTTGCGCCTCAGGTAAGATGAAGAAGGTTTGATCCGCAAAAAAGGTTTGATCCCCCTCATTTATTTGAGATTTTATATCTTTGAAGGCCAATGAGTTCAAAGCTGACGTCACGAAGTAGAATCAAATCAACTGATACGTTCTCCCACTCAATTGAGTCAATCGGCTTTTCAAAATTATCTTTTGTTTTTTTTTAGGCACAGCAGGACTTGGTCAACCACAACATAATGACACAATGTGTTCGAACCACTCAACGCAGTCTGGATGTAGTAGTACCCACACCCCTGCTAGATGCACCCACAGTTACGAACTGAACACTTCCAACCCCCACTCTCAATCACACAGCAACAATTCAACCTACGACTCAAAACAGGTTGGTGTGAAGGGTGTATAATTGAATCGAAATTGATGACAAGATGGATGACTTGGAGCATATTTGTAGGTCAGAAAACAGAGTTTTTTTAGCTGAATTAGATTTTGTGATTGTTTCTACGAGTCGTAATGAGTGAAAATTGATGTGCAACGTCCACTTATGATTTATCGTCTAAACGAAGGCCTATGGAGCTGTTTTTTTTTGTGAGAAAATGTCAAGTGGTTCTCAAAAAATTGTTTTTATTCAAGGGTAAATAAACGGATATTTAGCTGTTCATATCTAAAGGAAAAGGGAGTTTTTTATTTTAAACGCTTACTCGATTAGTTGTTGGCCGCTTCAGTGATTTTACCGTGTAAAAAATGTGTTTTTTTTTTGCTATGAGGTCAAGTGTAATGGTTTTATTAAGAGTCGAACGTAGTTCAGACTCTTATATAAGTCACGATGATTTTTGTTTTCGTTTTTTTTTGTCAGAAAAAGTAATAAAACTTGATCAGGCTCAAAATTACTTTTCACAGTTTAACTTTTCCTTCTGTCGATGCTTTCAATTTTTGTTCATGTGTATAGGACAAAGACAGTCCAGCCAGTACAGTCGATTCCGGCATCAAAACGTCCCCCGGTAACACACTCGGATGCGACAACACTTCAGACACGGAAAACTCCAGAATCCCTCCTTACCAACTCCTGACATCAGTAGGCAATCACCAGGAGTCGCCTGGATCCTTCAACGTCCGCAACTATTTCTCAACATCGTCGTCGGCAGGGACGTCACAATTTGCAACTTCCAATTATGGATTCTTTTTGAGCCAACGAGTGCTAGCTGCTTTTTTCTGCCAAAATTGTAACCAAAAAACTCTGAATCCTGCCAACGTGGTACATACTCTAATGTACCATGCGCAAATAAGAGTGGCTTCTTACAGGAGGGTTTTGGAAGAAGATGAAAGTGTGAGAAAGTGGGCAAGTGCCAAAGAGTGCTGGAAAGATCCATTAGTAGCGATCCATAAAGGATTGATTTCGCCAATGAATAGTTTACTTGCAGACGGCCAAGTTGGGGGCAATTACTTTATAATTATGATAGACTCTTTAGTTAGTACAGATAGTGGTTTGATTGAATTTGTGATTCGGCTAGCCGACATTATGCCAAGTTGGGCGAAGTTGTTATGTACGTGTAGCAAAGATACGTACTCACTCTTTGGAACCCTTAAACAAAACTTAGAGGTATTTAATCTGGAAGATCCCTCGAAAGATTGCGACATAACGAAAGACTTGGACGCTTTTATATCTCAACAAGTTAATAATTGTACTTCATCTGCGCGTGATATAATAACTGCGTCACGTGAGAGTTCGGCTAAGTTCCGCAATCTGCTTATGAGCAATAGTCAAAGAAGCTTTCTTTACATTCGCAGTTGCTTCGACATTATCAATTCAGGTCTGTGATTTTTTTTCAGTTCTTTCGACAAAATTAAAAAAGACATATACAACAATTTAGCATTGACAGTAATTGATGGTTTTTGTTTATTTTTTGTACAAGCAGTCTTAATTGTTTTTAATTTCCAATAGCTTCTAGCTAGCTACACAGGCGTTATCTTTTATGCCTAGAATTTATTTTATTGTGAAATTGGCAATGTTTCAAATTTTATCGACTTTTTTTGTAAAATCATCTGACTGTTTCAGGTGCAATAACACTAACCAAAACCCTCAACAAAAACTCCCTCCCCTCCACGCTTCACGGAATATTCGAACTTCTCTGCAACCAAATATGTCACTCCAGCTTAGCCATATACTCAAAATTGAGAGTGATCTTAGACGTGATTGGCTGTTCCTTCTATCCAATGACAGTCGAGGAAATATGGACCGTAGTTAGCTTCAGTAAATGCGGGAAAGAGGAGTTTGATCGAAACTTTGAACTTGTGCATGGACACTTTCTGATCATGAGGACTAACAGGACGTTTGAGTTCTCGTCGGACTTTTTGAGAACGTGGTTTTTGGATCCGAGCCTCGCCAAGAAATTTTCATGTGACTTAAGGTATTTTTATTCTTTGAGAAATAACCAACGAATCCAAGTTGGTCGTAAAAACAGCGCAGCATAATGACTCAGAGATCAAGCGAGCATTTTCATTGTTCTTGTCTCCACTGGGTTTGGCCATGTTTTATGAACAAATTAATCGAGAAAATTTTGCAATTAATTCAGTGTTTAAGAGTAATGAACGTAGTGAAGACTCTTATATAGGTCTTGCTGATTTTTTTGTTCGTTTTTTTTTTCAGGAAAAGTTCTTAAAATTTGTTCACGCTCAATTTTGATTTTTCGCGGTTTGGCTTGTGATTTCTTTTTAAGTTCAGTGCATTTCCATTGTTAGAAGGAAAGCAAACTCCACTATCTAACAGCAAAAGTGTAAAGGTCACGAAAAACTTGATCGATCTCTAATTTCGAAAATAGAAATTAATTATCAAGATTCCAGCGAAATAGAAGTTTTACCAATTGATCCAGTTTTCTCAAATAGGATTTATTTTTAACAATAAATTCTCCATCAGAAATTGTTCTCCATATTCAAAGAGCTTTGAGGCCTTTTTTTCTCCGAAATTCAAATGCTGAAGATTTTTGAAAAAACAAGTCAGTTTTTGTTTTAGTTTCATTGCGTTCATTACTCTTTTCCAACTGTTAGTTGGCTATTTTTTAATTTTCCATGCTCATAATAATGACTCATCCTTAACTAATTATTACGAAGATAAAATTTGGTTATAGTTGACCTGAATTCAAATGCCTCATAGGTTGTCACTGGGACTATTTGTGTGGACTTGGTCTTATTTATCAAATCAGACCGATTTTTATTTAAACTAATAGGCCTAATTTTTGAATTGACATGTGTCAAATACAATAGCATATTTAACTTGAATTCGTTCTTCCAAATTATATCAAATGATTGTATGAAGTTACTCGGTATTTTGGCGTGAATGAATCAAATTGCATTTCTAAAGGTTTTGAATGAACTTGAACTTGAAATGAGTGCAGTTATAAAACAAAACAGTTATGATAGAATGTTGACGTTGTTAAAATACTGGCGGAGCTAACATTATGTCGATAAAAGAACTTAAAATTAAGGTTCGTTTTGACATTTTAGCAGTCCTTTAAGAAAGTCCTGTAAGAATTACTGAAAGGACATCTTAGCAGTCCTTTAAGTAATGTTTTTGCATCGTTTGCTTATTTAACTACATGGAAAGTTTTCCTGAATATAGGTAATAATTAGACAAATGAATTGTTGTTTGGTTGTTTAGGAATGGCCATGCATTACATGCAATTAGTGCAATGTCATCTTTAACATCTTCTCCGAAGAAACAAAATAACATTAACACAAACAACAACTTGACCGCGAGTAATAAACTAGATATGGTGCGTCATCTGGTACTCTCTGGTGCAGATGTTCTCGGCAACTCCAATGGCGCAAATGCGATGTATGACTCACCTATGATGGTGGGTGCTAATAATGCAATTGACTTCATGTTCCGAGACCAGAAGGTACAGTGGGTTAACTGGCTGTGTAAGCAGAGTGAGCTGAATTCAATTCTGGCGTCCAGGCATTTCCTCAACAGTCCAGATTTGAAGGTAGGTTCATTGACTACAATTTGTTCAAGCTCATTTTGAATTATGAAGTCTGAGGGTAATGTTTGAGCGATGGGCTAAAGTTATCGAACAGCCAAGGCCACGAAAAAAGTGATTGACTTCTAGTTCGAAAGTCGAATTTACCTTTCAGTTTTCCCAGCAAAATGAAATTTTACCTATTGATCCAGTTTTGTCAAAAAGGGTTAATTTTATCAAAAAACATGCCGATCATAAATTGTTCTGGATATTCAAAAAGCTTGAAGTTCATCTTTTTTTCTTTGAAATTCGAAATACTGACTTGTTTAAAAAACAAGTCAGTGTTTTTTGTTTACTTGCGTTCATTGACTCTTTTCCAACTGTCCGTTGCCTATGTGTTTTTTTTTTTTCAGGAAAAGCCTTGAAATTTGTTGAGGCTCAAATTTACTTCTTTGGGTTCTGATTTTTGATTTCGTATTAAGTTGTTTATTTCCTTTGCTAAAAGGAAGGCAGACTCCATTATCGAACAGCCAAAAGGGTAAAGATCACGAAAAACGTGATCAACTTCTAGTTTAGAAAGTGGAATTTAATTTTGAGATTTCCCTGCTAAATAAAAGTTCTACTAATTGATCCAGTTTTCTTAAGTTGGTTTAGTTTTATCAAATAAGCGGCAATCTTAAATTGTTCTAGAAATTCGAAGAGCTTAAAGGGCATGTGGTTTTTTCTTTGAAGTTCGAAGGTTGAAGCTTTTGCAACAAATTCATTGTTTTTTCTGTTTACTTGCTTTTATTACTCTTTTCCAACTGTCAGTTAGCTATGTTTTTAGTTTAGCCTCATTTTCTGTCGACTGGTTTGTCCTGCTTTTTTGGATTGTATCGCACGTAAACTTCCTTAAAAAGAGCCAATAGCTTACCGATTTGCTCTTGTTTGATAAGTTCAGTCAGTAACCGGAGCTCAAGATCAGTTTACTTGCAAAAATTTTGTAATATCTGTGTTAACTGTTATATAAAAAGAAGGTTTTGAAAGATTGATTCAATGACCTTGTTTTACAATCTATATGTCTATTATGTTTAACAGAGTGCAAGCGTATTCAATGAAATCCGGTTTTGTTTATGTATCAATAAAACATTTGCAATTTTTTAGGTTGCAGAATTTCTGCTGCGAAGCGGAGCCGATGCCAACACTCGGTGTTCAGAGTTAGACCAGACGACCCTCCTCTCAGCGTTCTGTTACTTGGGCCACTTTGAAATAGTCTCACTACTGTTATCCTATGGCTCCGATGTGAACCTAGCCGATGGACCATCAGGACGAAGTCCATTGATCAGTGCGTGCATGAAAGGTTAGTTTGATAATCAGGCATATTTTTTCATGTTTGTATTTTTATGGATTTGAATTTAAAGATTTTTAAAATGAGTGATCGCATTTTTTTTATAAAAAATCGACAAATTTAGTTTTTTTGAGCTCACTTCAGATCCATAGCTTATTTTCATTGCTCATAGATGATGCAAAAGTTAAATTCATACAAATACTGATTGATCCAGTTTCCTCATGTCGGAACTTTTTCCCCCAATTCCACTGAAAGATCAGTAGTTTTTTACGTTTTCTCGTTCCATAAACTTTTTGCAACGTACAGCTGACCAACCATGCTTTATAAAGGAAATAGTTGTGTTTTTAAATGTAGAATTCATTTTTTCTGTTTTTTTTATTTTTGAAGTTTGATTTTTACAGGTCACGTGGACATCTGTGATCTCCTCCTACAATCAGGAGCAGATGTGAAGAATAGTCCAGACGTGTGTGGCATGTCTCCCGTGGAACACGCTGCTGCCAGTGGATTCGTGGAGTGTGTCCGGATGCTGATCAACATGTCAAGTGTAGAGAGTGTAGAAAGAGCACTGGTGCTGACTGCATATAATGGACACAAACATGTAAGTTTGTTAGAAATTGTGCGTGGTCCGCTTCTACCAAATGGTGCGTGGTCCGCTTCTCCTAAATGAATATTATTAATTAGAAAGTGTAGTTTATCAGTGTTTTTAAATTTCAATGAACGAAATGAAGTCATTGTTTATGCCATGTTTGTTGCTTCTTATTCAGGAAAAAAGTTTTGATCGAGCTCAAATTTGATTTTCTAGGTTTTGAATCTTGATTTCTTGAAGTTTACTTCAAATTCATTTGCTAAAAGTAAGGCAAATCATTCTCTCCAATTTTGGAAGTGCAAATGGCGCAAAGCATTGTAGCTGATTTTATTTCCGAAAGTGGATTTCAATTTTATGATATCCCAGCGGAGTGAAAATTACGTTTTGACCCATTTTTTCTTTAATTGTGTTAGTTTAATCAATAATAGCTTTTTTTCTCAACTCTAATTCTTAAACAATCAGTCACTTTTAAATATCTGTTGAAAATGATGCAGTTGAAGAATAAAGAGAATTTTGGTACAAGCAAACACTAGTGTCATGTTAACCAAAGTCCCACTTTTTGTGCTTAATTCATATTTAAAAAAATAATTGCAGTTTATATGTATATACTGCAGCACAAAAAAGAAATCGATGCTGAGGATCATTACGCTAGCGAGCAGCTAGTGTTTCAGATTGAACTTTCTTTTTTTCTAACCAACTAGAAAATTCTAACTCGCTAATAAAAGTGTTCACATGTGTGCCTTTTTGCTAAAATGACGATCTGTAGCGTTGGAAGTTTCATAGCATCTGTTCTTGGCTTTATTTGTGGCTAGTGTTTGTAATGTGATGGATAAAGCGTCCGTGGCTGAGTGGTTAGTGCGTGAGGCTACCAGTTTCTAGGTCGTAGATTCCAGTCCGGGACGTCGCCGATTTTTTTTTTACTAATTCGAGGCTCATTTTTACTTGTTCTTTTTACACTTTTTAGAAATCGAGAGCTGCTTTTTGTAGTGTTATCGCTAGTGTTTGCGAAACGCAGCTTCGCCTCTGGGTAATTTTTGTTATCGTAATTGTTATGCGCGCCGGACTTTCATGGATAAAAATCGATTATAATGGAAAATGCTGTCTAATTTATTGTCATTATAATCCATTATTTCAGCAAAGTTAGACCATGTAATCGATTATATTGTCCTTATAATCGATTATTTCCTTAAAAACACAGTTCATTAAAATCAATCATAATGGATTTTAATATATTATATCTTTAAATGCGGGCTTCACTATATCGCCATGTTTAAGCTTTTTCAACGTATAATTTTTGCATTTTAACAAAAGAATTTATTCACGTTTAAGCTATATGGTATGCTGCAATGGATACAATTTTTTTTTCAATTTTCTAGTTCGAATTCAGTGTTTATTGCACCAAGTTTGAAATTAGCAACCCAAAATTGGCATGTAGTCAGGCTTCCTCAGCTGTCGCGATTTTGGCCTCCATAAATGAATAACCAAATCCTTATAGTTTACCATATATGGCAATTTTCGAGATTTTTCAAAAATTTCTAGAAAATTTAAATATTTGACAAATATTGAAATTCTCAACCCTGTAGTTGGGTGCTGTCAGGGTACTTTCAGGGGTTGCGAATCTTGCCTCTGAACATGACTGCTCAAATTCTTATAGTTTTCGAGATATGACGTTTTTTAAGGATTTTCTCTAAGAACTTAGATATAGAAAATTTCACAGTTGTCGTAAGTTTGAAGCACCGGAGGTGCGTTACACGCTAGTCCATTTTAAATCCATTATAATATATTATAATGGATTATAGTCTCTATTCATTTTGCAAAGTTTTCAGTAACTTCTGCTATACTCACAGTCTACTCGAAGTCTAAACCTAATCAATTTTATTTTAAAAAGCAAGCGTTTAACCCTACTCCCCCATCCGTAATTGAGTGTAAACGAGGAGTTGTAAGCGCGGGGGTGTGCGAACGGGAGTGAGGTAGGAATGGGGGTGTAAATAAGAAAGTGTGAGCGGCAGGGAGTGACGCGAATTGGATCAGGGTGAATAAATGAAGATCTGCAAAAAATGAAACAAAGAAATTTCAGAGAATCTCGTTTTTATCTGATGTAACGCGTTTTCAGCCAAAAGCAACTGTGAAGTTTAAATGTATGAGATTCTCGTTTTTATATATTGTAAATCGTTTTCAGCCGAAAGCAACTGCTTAGTTTTGAATAGACTGCATTGTGTTTGAATTTTTCAGAAAAATTTGTAAGCAAATTGATTATAATCGATTAAAATAGATTTTCTTGATTTGACAAAATTCAATTTTTTATCCGTTTTTAATCGATATGACAGTCGATGGTTTGATTTTTATAGAGACTGACAATGAAAATCCAATATAATCGATTATTATCCATGAAACTGGAATGCCGTTAGGTCTCTTGTTTTCAATTAGTTGTCTTTCTAACTAGGAGTATTCTAAGCAAAAAAATATATAATCATCTGCGATTTTTGGTCAAGTGCAGAATTGACGATTTGGATATATTGAGGATAATTTATGCGCCCGGTAATTTAAGTCTATTAACGCGTAAGCGGCTAATGTATCTCAGAAAGTATTCCAAATACAATTGAATCAACCTTATAAATGAGTTGCTTGACGAGAAACATAGCTTTTTACTACAAATGGCAAACGAGAAATAAGTCTCCAAAAATTTCTTTTTTTTTCACTTTCAAAGATTTTTCAGTTTAGTTTGGTTAAGTTCGAGTGTTTGAGAAATTTAGTTTTCACTTCCGTTATCGGTGATATTTTTGCTTGCATTTGCCAAGTGAAGTTGTGCCTTTCTGTCACTTACTGTGCCACATGCATTGTTTCGAGTGAGTAGCAAATTACGCTCTTCGATAACGAAAGTGGAAATGGTGCTAATAATATCCCGTTCATTTTAAATTTTAGCGGAGTAAAAGTGACCACGTGTTTGGTGTTTCCATATTTGGTTTCCTGAAAAACTAAAATCGAAAAAAATCTGGATTCAAACATTGTTTATTGAAATTCTAAAATTGAACAAAATTGTTTTTGGGTTAACGAATGCTTTACCATTGTGTATGTTGGGTAATTGGGTGTGTTTCCATATTTATTCATCTCGAATTTTTCGCAATTCAAAAATATACAATTTGCATGTTTAAAACAAACACGAATTATGTAATTGGAAAATCGGAATCTTTGTAATTCGATACTTGTCGATGATAATTCGATAGTTCAAAAAAAATTTTCCGTTAAAAAAGCAAGCTAGATGGAAAGGTTAATGAAAGAAGTGAACTCTTATTAGGTGTCGGAAAAAGTGTTTTTCACTTTTATAGATTTTGATGATTTTTTTAGGGAAAAGTCTTAAAATGATCTCGTAACTACAGAAAGTGCTTTTGAGTTTACTGTAGATCCATCTGCTAAAATTTAAGCAAATTGCGCTTTCCTATTACGAAATCACAAATGGTGCGAAAAAAAATTGTGAACTATTGTTGTTTTGAAAGTAGGTTATAGATTTTCCAGCGGAATAAAAAAATTTAAAAATTAGCAAGCGTTATTAAACCGGAATATAGATCTTTTTGGGTTGGTTCATTTTACTCACCTGCCTATAAAAACAAAGGTCAATGATTGGAATCTGGACAGGACCTTGGTTAGCGGATTTGTCCGCGCGTCAACAAAATTTTGACGGGCTTCTAATTGTATGATTTTTTTCGGCTTAGATGCCGCAGCACCAATCTATCTAAAATTGGGACATTTTACATAAATTAAAAAAACGTTTCAGTGTATTCCGGTTTTGGGCAAGTAATTGAGTTCCCGGAAGTTTGCCCATTTTTCTTCATAAATTAGTTTCAGCGTATTCCGGTTTTGGGCAACTAATCGAGTTCCAAGAAGTTTTGCGTATTTTTCTTGGAGTGCTCTGTGCAATTAGTTGAGCGGTTAACATCCATGCTTGAGGCGACGAATCCCATAAGTTCGATTCCAGTCGGTGCCTGTTCGTTTTTGGAAACTGAAAATGTTCGAAGATTTGACTTTCGGGTCTGCTAATTTTTGCCGACTTAGGCCTCGAAGAAAGGTTCGGTTTCTTTTAGCAGTTTGAATGTTCATTGTAAAGTTTTTAACATTGCAGGTAACTTTGTTCCAGAAATTTTTTCCCTTTGCAATTTTTTTCTGAAGTTTTTTTTTCAATTTTTGACTTGTCTTCTCTCTTGCTGGCAATCAGAGTCATTCATGGTATGAAGCTCCGCTTTGCAGCTTGTGGAAAATGTGTCAATTATAAAAATTTTTCTTGAGTTCGAAGAGCGTAAAGGGCATTGATTTTTTCTTTCAAGTTGGAATAATACTGACTTGTTTATGGAAAAAACTTCAGCTTCCAGTTTCCTGGCATTTGTTGACATTTTCAACTGTCGGTTGGTTATGTTTCTATTTTCCAATTGTTCAAATAAAAATTGTCGCTTGTTCATTTCCATGCGTCTTAGTTAGTGGAGCTCAACCAATTTAATCAATACGATTTCAAGAAGATACATGTAATAACCCTACTTAACTGCAATTTTGTTACCACCTTCTCAAGATGTGCTTGAACTAGGAAACAGTGAATTAATGCATCCATGCCATGGAAAAAATCCACATCGTGCTTTTTGCATTATTGTTAATCGATTCGAACTGGATTTCATTTACAAAGCGCTACATTTAGGGTCTGAATATTCATTTTTTATTCCGCACTAAATTGGATTCGCCCTAGTTGACCCTTACTTTTAACTTATCCAACGTCCTTTGCCCATGCTTTTTGCTCAGTAGTGTCCTGATTTTCGAAGTTGAAACAAGAATTGGGGTGAATGATTTTCCTATCTGAAAATTTAAACCATCTTTTTGAAAATTAAAACCCACGAGTAACCGGTGTTCGCTTGTAAAGATTTGATGTTTTTGTTCATCTTGAGTCTAAATGATATGCTCAAATTACGTAAGAGGAGGTTTTAAAGGGGTGGGGCAAAAAGGAGTAGAAATTTGTGTAGAGGGCGTTCGGAAACCGGAGACAATGAAGCGCCTCATAGTCTTAAGAGAGAGCGAACATAGAAAGAGAGATAGAGGACAAGGGAAAAAAGGAGGAGGAGGAGAATATGGGGATCAAATGGATTGACATTCAATTACATAGGGTGGTAGGAGTAGTAAAATAGTGAATGATTTTTTGGTCTTGTTTTTTGGGAGCTAATCTTATGGCAGATTGATCAGATGGCAGAAAATTTCCAATCATTCAAGCAGTTCAAACTGTCCGAAACTCTGGACTGAATTGTCATGTTTTGCTTTAGATTTTGGAATACTCAATTCTGATTGGCTGAAATCTTTTTCTGTTGTTTGGTCTTTCTGCCACGAGGGATCCCTGCTTATTTCCTTTGTCTCCCCTTTCTGTTTCTGCTTACAATTTGCCACCAAGTGGGATAGGAGGGAAAAGAAAGAGGAAATAAGACAAGGGGCGGTTGATGAAGAGAGAGGTTAAACATACTTTCACAGCTTGACCGATTAAAGATCGACTGAAATAAAATTGAAAAAGGAAAATAAAACACAAAAAAAAACAATGAAAAAGAAAATGGGTTTTAAAAAATACTGAACGAAAAAGATGAATGGGAAAAATGTTCATGCAGATGAACAAAAAAATGTGAGAACTTTGAGTGTACGAAATGAAATAAAGTGAATACTAGAAAATTCATGCGCCAAAATTAAATTATTTGAAAGAAAAGCAAACATGCGTTTTGTAGTTTGAAAACAATGGATTTTAGGGCACAAAGTCGACCAATGAATGAATGAAAGTGGTTGTTGGTTTGGTGTCAAGATGAGTTTGGTTTGATTTCGTAAATCGGCAAGATACATTATCGTAGTTAGAAGAGCAACAATCTTGCTCTTAATGGTTCTTGAGCTGTTCAGGTTTTAATGTAACATGCAT
Source organism: Symsagittifera roscoffensis (assembly GCF_963678635.1). Lineage (NCBI taxonomy): Eukaryota > Metazoa > Xenacoelomorpha > Acoela > Convolutidae > Symsagittifera > Symsagittifera roscoffensis. The sequence continues at coordinate 40,591,647 of NC_087071.1, forward strand.
GGATTAAACATGTTCAACATAACGATATGAATTTTTTTTCAAGTTATATGGAGAAAATAGATTTTTTGAAATTCCTATTTTATTATTTCAACTGTTGATACAACTAGGATTCGATTTCAAAATACAAACCAAATTTGAACAATGACGCTTTTAAAGATTCTTCACTTTTTTGGCAAATCCCAACATGGAGGTTTGATTAAAATTTTTGGATGTTTTGAATTAAGGGACGGTTTTGTTAGGTGTACTAAGCTATTTCCGTAAAAAAAATTTTCTAACAGAATGGCGAAACTGAGAATTGCCAAGTTAACTGAGGTGCGCTTGAGGATGCTGGATAGGTTGCGCATGTATGCCATCTTGGACGTCTACGTTAAGCGTTCTAAACCTCTGATTTTTTATCAAGGCTGATTGGGAGTCAGCTTTAATTATGCAATCGTTTTCACCTGCGATGTTTTTTATTAGCTTGGGGTCATAGTATTTGAAGTTTCAGGAAATAACCCACAGACCCCTTTTTCACAGGCAAGTACAAGTGACTTGTAATTTGGAACTAGTTTTTTCCCGTAAACAGTTTTTGTTACGACTCTGTGCAAAGTAGAAACTGCTTTATTAAGAATTCTTATCAACAGCGAGGTGGTGAATAGGGTACTTTCAGATCATATGGTCTGGAGTTCGAGACCCCGCTGCGCCCTGTTTTCGCCGGGAAACTTAAATGGTCGGAGTAGTGTTTTTCTGTCTATTTTCGCCGGCTAGTTTGGAAAGGAAAAGTGAAAATTTTACCAAACTTTTAAAAAAAGTCCAATTTTTTTCATATATATACATTTTTTTCGTTTGACTTTCTTTTAAGGTATGTTCATTTCTTTTGCAAAAAGAAATTTAACCCCACTATTGAACAGGAAAAAGTGTGAAGGTCGCGAAAAGCGTGATCGACTTTTAGTATCGAAAGTGGATTTTCTATTTCAGATTTCCCTGCGAAATAAAACTTTTTTCTTAGTTATTCAGTTTTCTCCAATAGGGTTAATTTTATCAAAAAAGTCGTAGAAATAGATGGAGTCCCTTATGACGGAGAGTCCGAATGTTGAGTAACTTATCATAGTCAGATTTTCATAGGATTTATTAAGGATTTTCATAGGAGAGCTTAAGACTTTCATAGGAATTGCGAAACTCTCGAAGTAAGCTAACAAGTTCAGGCCATTAAAATGAAAATTGATTGATTGAAAAATTAGCTGATATTTTGATTTTGAAATTTTGCCAGATCAAAAACGCATTGGAAATACATTGTGGAAATACGAAAAAGCATTCGAAAACGTATTGGCGAAAAAACCAGTTAGCGAATTCCATCATTCCGTCCCTCTGTCATGAGAATAATCGCCGATGAAATACATTGCACGATATCCAAAAAATATTTAAGAGCTAAGCATGCATTGTAAAACATAACTATTGCTTGTTTAGAAAAGAATTGGTGCGCGTTGGTGATAAATAATACCACCAACTTCTTGCAAACGTTTTTCTTCCCAAGTTTGTCAACCATGTTTCATTTAGCTCGCTTTCATTGATGTTCAGCAGTAAAAATTGTACCTCTAGTTATTGATTTTTTAATACCGGACACAAAATATTGGATGAAATGCAAAATGTTTACCCAGAAGCTATTGTTTTCATAGATGCTATAGAGTATACGACTCTCGCTTGTTCTTCGAAGAAGATAGCGGCTTCGTAGACAAAGCTAGAGCCAGGTGCTATATAGCAATCTATAAAACATTTGTTTCTGGTTAAGAGTCAATGTTCGTAGTTCAGACTCTTATATAGGTCGCGATGTTTTTTCATTTTTTTTCATGAAATGGAAATTTGATTTTTCGCGGTTTGACTTTGATTTTTTTTCAAGTTCAATTCATTTCCTTACTTATAAGGAAGGCAAACTCCGCTATCGAACAGCAAAAGTGTGAAGGTCACGAAAAGCGTGATAGAGTTCTAATTTCAAAGTGGATTTTTTTTTTCAGATTTCCCAGCGAAATAAAAAAATTTCCTATTGATCCAGTTTTGGGTAATTTTGGTAAATTTTAGTATATAGAACGCGATACTTTTTTTAAAGTTTTTCCCCGAAAAGTCTTGAAATGCTCTCATAACTACTGGAATGCATCAAACATTTAAATGCATTTGTGAATATGCACATTATATATACGCATTTTGAGTTCAATTTAAATTCATCTGCTAAAAGGCAGTCAAATTGCGCTATCCGAATACGAAGGTCATTTCGCCGGGGAATAAAAAACTTACCTATTGATACAGTTTTCCCAAATTGGGTTATTGATATCAAAAATTGCCAATCATGAATTTTGCTTGAAATTCAAAGAATTTTAAGGACGTAGTTTTTCTTTGTAATGCAAAAAGATTTTTTCTGTTTCCTTGCATTAATTGTTTCTTTTCTAACGGCATGTTGCTTTTTTTGTCGTTCAGCTGTGCTTTAATCTATCTATTTTTAGATTGCAAATTGGCTGTCGTTATTAATATTCAGATTTTTGCAACACGGTGTTTTTGTCAGCGTGAGAAGTTCGGAATTTGGGTTAGCTAATCTGAACCTATCCAGTCGTTGGTAGGCCAACAAGCCAAAAGTAAATATTGTTAAGCAACATAACAACAGATTCTCCTTGTTATGCAACTGTTACGTAAGTATGGTGTAATTTCGGCTTCAAGATATGGCAGTTTGTAGAACATCCGCTATCCAATCTTGGGAGTGCGATCTGTATTTAGACAACGGTGGGTTCATACTCGTCAGTAAGCAGACAAATACAATATTAACCAATCAGAATCGAGATGAGAAAACAAATTTACAAAATAAATAATTATTAATTATTCATTCTTCCTTGTCTCGATTCTGATTGGTTTATACAATATTTGTCTGCTTAATGTCGAGTCTGAATACGCGGTTGTCTAAATATTGCTATAACCCCAATCTTATCAATTCGATTGGTTTGAGGTTGTGGAGTTTCTACTGAAGGGCGGCTACATCAGCAATGACGCATTAGATGCACCATTCCCAGTGCCAATCAGAGACTCAATTGCATCCTCTACTCAGTCATCGTCAGTGTCATTTACAGGCAAGTTCATTTCAGATTTTAAGTTGATTAAGTTGGCGTCGCAATGAACTCATGAATTATCATTTTTTAAACTTAACGAATGATCATTCAATCAGTTGATAACAATTTATAATTAAATTCCAGCCTGACAGAACGTCAATAGACCATAGGGCCTGTTTTTCAAACGCTTCTGAGTCGAAATTTGTTCATCAGCTTGTTAAAAACTACAAAATGGTCGGTTTTTTATATTCAAAAGTTTAAGAAGCTTCAATTCGAACTGGACCATTTTTCTAGCCCCTAAGGGTATCCAAGATTATTAAAATAAAGTCTTGATAAATGGTTGGGGTGTGTCGTGTGAGAGTATTTATTTAGGGGGAGTTATACATATTCAATTAGTTGGAATTATTTTGAATTGAATTATTTATATCAATGGCTGATCAAGAATGACGTTGACCATAAGCATAGCAGTTTTTGGCAAGTAATTAGTTTTTGGTGTAGAAGAGACAGCGATGACAGCAGCTGCCTCTCGTGGCTTCAACGAAACCTGTTGTGTGTTGGCGGGACATGGGGCTTCACTGACTGCGAAGAACGGACAGGGACTCACTCCTCTTCTGGCTGCTGTGGACTGTAATCAGGAGGACATGATATTCGACCTCATCAGTCTGAAGGTGGGATAGCAAGTGTTTTGTACACGTTACAGTGATATACAATTTATACGAAAATCAGGTTTATTTGATAAATTATACGGTGAAACCGATAATTGTCGACTCTTTTTTTGTGAGGCAAGGATTTTTTTGTTTAATTTGGTAAGATTCGTTAATATTAGGATCAATACACTGATGATAACTTTAAGTTGTCCCTTTGGCTATATCCACTTGTTGATCCGTTTTTGCGTTCTGATTGCTTTATTACCTGCAACCAACTGTTTTTACGGTAAATTCAGAATTGTGTTCTACAGCTGAAAGGGTATACCTGGTATAGTTTTTGAGGTTGAATAAAAATATTGTTATATTTGATTTAGTTCCCAACAGAAGTTTTTACGAGTTTAAGGGTTCCAGTTGAAATAGTACCATGTGAAAATTCTAGACGCACAAAAACCATGCTTCAGTCGCGAAAAAATTGAGCTTCGCACAACAGAAATAAATTTGACTGGATTGTGTTTAAATAATCGAGAAGCTGGAGAGCCTTCGCTGGAATCTCTGCGAATATCAAAAGCCATTATTATTAAGAAAAATGAACGTAGTGAATACTCTTAAATAGTCTTATATAGGTCTTGGTGATTTTTTAATTTTTTTTTAAAATGCTCTTAAAACTACAGATGGGCATTCAGACATATTAATGCATGTATGAATGCACATAGGTATATATGCACTGTTTGAGTTCAATTTAAATTCATCTGCTGAAAGTTACGTAAATAACACTCTCCAAATACGAACGTGGAAATGACGGGAAAAAACGTAGACGGTTTCTAAGTTCGAAACGGTAATTTTGTTTTTAGATTTCCAACCGAATATAATTTTACCTTTTGATCCAGTTTTTACACTTGCAAACTACGACTCTTCTTTTTTTTCCAACCTAAATCGCAAATATTGGTGCGACTTTTGGGGCACCTTTACGGATTTTTGATAGCATGTTCTTTGACATTTCAATAGTAATAAGCTAACACAGTTGATACATTTTAAATTCATCAAATGAACCGAAAAAAAATCTATTTGTTTCAAACAGCTTAACTATAAAAACTCAATTTCAGAAATTTTCTACCACAATATAACTCGCATTTTTTTTAAAATGCGTGAGCTATCCTTAATATGGTTTTATGCTTTCCAGTTTATTACATGCAAAATTAGTGTGGATGCATTCAGTTTTTTATTATCCAAAATATTACTTGCAAAGTTGTGTCTATTTGTGTTTGATACCATTTTTGCTGCTTAGCATTGCCAATTTGTTAGCATATGTAGCTGCTTTATTTATGACTAGTGTGTGCTAAGCGTTCGTGGCCGAGAGGGCAGGCTGTGAGTCTCCATTTTTCGAGGTCACCATATGTAGCAAAGTTTTATTAATTCGAAGCTTATTTCACCTAATAAAGCTGCTTTTTTGTCGTGATCTTCGCCTCTGTGTCTCAAGCTAGGTTAATGTTTACAAAAAAGCGCCATTCATGCATTGTTCTAAAAATTCAAACAGCTCTAAGGACATCAATTTTTTTCTTTGAAATTCGAAAGTTGAGATTTTTTCAACAAAGTCAGTGTTTTTTTTTCGGTTTTCTTGCGCTCATTACTCGTTTCCTTTGTTTATATTATGTATGAACTAGCCAAATTATAAACCAGCTACCATTGTCGTTTATTCTTCGACTGGTTTAATCACTCTGATTTAATCGATGTGATACAATTGTTAGTCATAAATGGCTATTTGTAATGTAACAAAAAGCGTAGGTTAAAATAAATCGTAATTGCATTTTCATGCATAATTTTCACAATCGAATCACCATATAGATTGATTCATGGTATGAATTGTTTCACGGAAATACTAAGCAATGAGTCCTGGGTAAATAGGTTTGGCAATTTTTTTCAGTTTTTCAATTATCATTTATAAGATATGCCACTACCGAAGTCTCAAGAAAATGAAAATCTTTTTCTGCGTCGTGTCGTTGTAAATTTTTCTACAAACTGTCTGGGAATTCATGTTAAGATTTGTTTTCAGTTTTTTTGTGCTATAATGTCTTCTTATTATCCGCTCAAGATAAATTTGTTTATTAACCTGATGTTTTTGAACTATCAGATTATTTTTAATGAAATCTTCAACTTGGTTTGGATTTCTTTGACAATTCCCCCACCCCCCTTGTTTAGTTACTTGGTAAAATTTCTGGAAATATTTAAAGAGTTCTTTATTGTGAATCTCAGGACGCGCAGGCCAAGACAGATCCCCTCACAGTTGACCAGGAGGTGGAGAGAGATGAGACGGGAAGGACTGCTCTTTTGATCGGTGCTGCCAAAGGGAGCCAAGTGATAGTGGAGTACTTACTACAGTGCGGTGAGTCCCCTCCCCGAATTAATTAGTTTTTTTTCTAAAAAAAACATGTGATGCAGTTTTTTTGATGGATGCACAAATAATCTTTGCATTGACTATTTCACATCAATAAAGGTCAGAAAGACAGTTTACACTTTAAGTTATAAGTTTTTTTCAGAGGAAAATGCCGATGTAACCTTGTGTAATCATGACAAATGCCGAAATGCTCATATGTTGTGTTAGTACCTTGAAAAACTGATATAATGTTCATACAAAAATCATAAAGTTATGTAGAGAACAAATAAAATATAACAAGGGTAACTTATTGCGCAAAAAGCGCAGGAGCTTCAAGACTACAGCAAATAAGCAAAGTTTTTAAACATTTATTCATTTTTTGTAATTTTTGTTTGTTTTGTCGGTGTTGAGGTAGCAAAGAAAACTATCATTGGCCTCATTAATATGCCATCAATTCTAAGCATCTTTTGCCAGCAAAAGATGAATATGCAGATTGACTATTTTTGTAAATTAGTGAGAAAAGCGAAAATTTTTTACAGTTTTTTTCGACAGAAAAAATTTTGGTAATTAACCAGTTTGAGTCGATAAATTTTGTTAGACTCAACTTGATGCGTTGAGTATATATAGAAAGAACTTGTCTTTCAATGATCGAAATGAAGACAATTTTTAAGCCGTCTAGTTTTGTCTCGAAAACTCCTTAATTTTGATCCCACTCAGTTCAAGTTCATTTTCATTAGCTAAAAGAGAGAAATTACCCTCTTCAATTGCACATGTGCAAATGGCGCAAAAAAGTTGGTGATTTTAATTCCGAAAGTGAGCTGAAGTTTTCAAGTGTCAATGAACTTAGTGAAGACCTTAATGTAGGTCAAGTTTTTTCAGTTTCTTAGAAAGTTTGCTCACTCCAAATTTGAACTTTACGGTTTTTGGCTCTTTTTCCTTCCCCCCCCACCTGCAAATTTTTCAATTTGAAATTACTGTTCACTTTTTTGTCCGATTGTCATGAAAATTGACATGCAGACTGATTAGGCCATAACAAACATATTTGGTCTTCATAATTAACCTTGTATAACCACTCGTTAGACTATAAAATTCATGTTTGTGTGAGGTGGGGGGAAAAGGAAAAAGAGCCCGGTTTTTCTGTTGAATTCATTTTTTATGTTCAGTTGACATCATATAATGAAAGTAACGTAATTCACGCTCTCATATTACGAAAATAATACTAGCGGGATAAAAACGTGGGTGAATTCTTATTCCGGAAGTTATTAATATTAAGATTACCCGGCGGAATATAAAAATATTTACCCATTGATCAAGTTTTCCCTTTGTATAATTTTTTTAAATTAAAGCTCCCTCATGCCGTTTTGTACTAGTCAGATTTTCATAGGATTTATTAAGGATTTTCATAGGATTTATTAAGGATTTTCATAGGAATTGCGAAAATCTCAAAGTAAGCTAATAAATTTAGGCCATTAAAATCAGAATTGACTGATTGCAAAATTTAGCTGATAAAATTTCAAATTTTGCCAGATCGAAAACTCATTGGAAATACGAAAAAGCTTTGGCGAAAAAACCATTGAGCGTTTATGAACGTCTGAAGATTTTGATTGGTCATTTCGTCGCTCTGTCATGAGAATACTCGCCGATGAATTACATGGCATGATATTCCATAATTTTTTTAGGAGTTAAGTACACTGTAAAACATAACTATTGCTTGTGTAGAAAAGAATTTGTATGAATTGATAAATAATACCACCAACTTCTTGCAAACGTTTTTCTTCCAAAGTTTGTCTACCATGTTATTGAGTTTTTAATACCAGACACAAAAAATTTGATGAAATGCAAATTTTTACCCAGAAGCTATTGTTTTTATAGATTTTTACCCAGAAGCTATTGTTTTTATAGATGCTATAAAGTATATGACTCTCGCTTTCTCTTCGAAGAAGATAGTTGCTTCGAAGAGAAAGCAAGAGTCATGTGCTATGTAGCAATCTATAAAACATTCATTTCTTTTATTAAAAGGAATGTTAACTCCGCTATCGAATAGCAAAGTGTAAATTCACGAAAAAATTGATCGACTTCTAGTTTCAAAAGTGGAATTTATCTTTCCGTTTTCCCAGCGTAATAAAAACTTTACCTATTTATCAAAAAAGTGTCAATTATAAATTATTCTAGATTTTCGAAGAGCTTTAAGGTCATTTTTTTTCTGTGAAGTTCGATAGTCAGTATTTTTTCTGTTTTTTCAGTGCATTGACTCTTTTCCAACTGTCTGTTGGCTGTTTAAAAATTTGAAATTCATGTTTTAAAAAAAAATCTCAGTAACTAAGGATGCAATCTCGCCCTATGCTATCTATGTTATTGCCTTAAACGGCTAATTATATGATTTCGCGGATGTGCTTCTAGGCAGTTCAGTGCGTGAGACTGACAATGAGAACATGTCTGCCCTGTGTTGGGCTGTGCGACAGGGCCACTCGACCATTGCGGAGATGTTGCTGGACGATGACTCAGATGTCAACCACAGAGACAGCAGAGGAAGGTCACCTCTGGACTTCGCCGCCAGTTTAGGTACATAAAACTTGGTGTGATCTTCTATCCTCGCCCAGTACCCATGTGATTGTTTTTTGAGAGCAAAAACTTCAGTCCACGTCATATCTTCGAAACTGTTATGGTTTTCATTTCCGGGCTAAAAACAACAAACAAGAACAACAACATGGTTTTTATTTTCAACCTTTTATAACTGCAGGCTGCACAATTTAACTTGGTGGGATGGACTTGGGTCCAAAAAAGTTTGATATAGAAACTTAAACCACGTATCTAGTGCAACAATTTTGATAGTCCGGGCATTAATATTTAATTAAGTTAACCAGTTTTAAATCATTTGCTGAAAATGTAAAAATTTAGTTAATGTTTTTTCGTATTTCCTGTCGATTGTCTTTCCGAAAGCTACAAAATTTGTTAGACTTAAACAAAATTACGGGTTCATATAATCCTATTTTTTCCTAGGTGACGAATCATTACTCCAACTTCTCTTAAACTACGGTGCGGATTTCGACAAAACATGCAATGCAGGTCTTCGTCCTCTAGACTACGCAGTACAAGCAGACAAGCTGAACTGTGTGGCGCTGTTGATGAGGAAAGGGGCTAGAATAGGACAGGCGGCGTGGAAGACTGCGATCAGCAATCCACAGATTATGCTCTTGTTTCTGAACAAATTGACGGAGGATGGAAGTATATTTTACAGGGTTAGTTTCAGTTTACTTTTAGAGGAACGATTTTTTTTGCACTCTGATTCTAAATTCAAATTTATATGTATCCGAAGTGTATTAGTTTACTATCAAGTTTGATTCCAGAAAAAAACGGTAAGTTTTGCAAACGTTTTCGCTTTTGAACCTAGATGACAAGTTAACTTCAAATTCTCTTTCAAAAGTCTCTTTGGAAGGACTAGATAAAATTTATTCTTCTTCGTTCATTTTAAATGCGTCTACATCTCAAACAGTTATGAAGGTTGGTTTTTCGGACCCACATTTTGGCTCAAAGTTTGCATTGCTAGTGGCAGAAGTAGGATCTCTTCAACTATTCCTAATCCTGGTGGTACCTAGTAACGAATATTGAACCCTATAATGGCTGATTTCACAAATTAAGCAAGCAGTGTTATCTATTCAATACCTCCCCCCTCCTTCTGTAATACGGGAATAGTTCAAGAGATTCTAGAAATAATGCAATTATGTTGTTTATCATCTATGATTTTTGTTATTATGTAACAGCAAAAGAAGTATCCGGATGCTATGAAGAGGTTCACCCTGGCACTGAGGAAGTTCCCGAGACAGAAGCACGAGTTCGGAGCACACACAACATCATTCAGAGACCTCAAAGTCACCCTCTATCTAAACATCTCCAGATGCAACCGCAAGATTAATGTAAGTCTTCGTAGCTTTTTTCGACCACCTGTAAGTTTTTACGTGTAAAGCTTTGGCTCGCAATGTTCGATGGTTATAAAATTTGCAATCGGACTCATTAGGCTATTCCAAACATATTTGATGTTTCATGGCTTATTTTCTGAAATGATGCGTTAAACTTAAAGATTTTTGAGTAGAATTGGGGGTCGAATTTTTTCAATTTTTTTCCAATGTGTTCATTTTTTCGCACAGTTTTTTTGGAAGTTTTGCTGTCTTTTTTTTGTATGTATATGCGATTTGCAACATCGCATCTGACAAAGTATCTTTCTCTGCGTTTTTCGTATCGGTTAATTTCAAGGTATGAGGCTCCATTTGCTCCGAACAAGACATGATCCGAACAATTACTATTCGTTTAGAAACTAGACAATGCTATTCACTACGCCAACCGGGCACTCAACCTCAAGCCAGGCTGCTATGAGGGATACTACGCCAGGGCCAGAGCCAGACGCGCATCCAGGGACTTCAAAGGAGCCACCGACGACCTAAAAGAGGCATGTAATATCGCACCCGACAATTCCGAGATTGTATGTCTATTACAGCGGGTTAAGTTAGAAGCGGCTTTGCATTGCGGAGAAATTGGATCGATTAATTCAAATGGAGGAAAAGGAGTTCTGAATCAGTTTAAAAACTATTCCTTAAATGAGTGCGGACCAATCGGTGATATGAGTACAGCTATTAGTATGGCAAGTGGGGGGATTATTGATGAAGAAAGAGGTGAAATCGATTATCGGGGGGATATTTTTGACGATGATGAGGGAAGTAACGGGTGTACTAGTGAAGATACCCTAGAAACTAACACGTATGGTGGCGGGGGATCGATGCATAGTTTGTTCGCGGCAACTTCTGGAGGGGGAGTTGGATCGCATCCCTATAATGCGCATTCGGCTCACTCGAGAAATGTGGTCGCAAATCAGTGTTTTGCAGTGAAAGATACGGCTCTTTGAATTGCGGAAATGTTGATGGAAGCTCGTCGAAACTGAGCTTTTTGGGCGAATAATTTAAACTTAAAAACTTGACGCGTTTCAGAACTCAAGAAATAGAATTCGTTGTTTGTAAATTGATAAAAACTTGATAGAAGTCTCAAATGTGCTAAAGAGGTGATCACAATTACATAACATAAACCAAACTTTGTTGCTAATTACATAACCTTGTTTAGTATGTTTACCTCCAAAAAGTGGCCATAAAAGTTCTTTTGAACTGTGAAATAATTACAATACAAACTGTGAGTGGGTATTCTGTTCACGATGTAATCTGCTTTACCCTCGTCTGTTTTTCTTGGATCTCTCCCGCTAAAAAAGCGCAGTTTTTCAAATCTATCCTTTCCTTCTTTCACTTTCTTGTACTATTTATAACCAACGATGTGCTATGTAAAAAGATAGTTAGTCTAATCTAATCTAGTCTATAAATGATCTCTACAAATTTCAACCAAAAAAAAAAACAAACAAAAAATTGAAGTTTATTTCTTTTTTTTTGTAACTTGACTTCAATTCGCTTCGTCTTTCATTTGCAGTTGTATTCATGGTTTAGTTTTGCAGTTCGTAGAAGAAATTATTTTATTTCTTTGGTTCTTTTTCGCAGTTTGTAAATTTTGTCATCTGAATAATTTCTCACAATAGATGGTATTATTAATGTTAATTTTCCGTTGTCATGCATAATTGTTATTTTGATCTAGTTTTGCTGGGCAGATAAATTGTGAAACAGAAAGATGGAATTTCTATGGATTGTTTAATATAAGTTAGATTCACTTTACTAGCCATCAAACTTCAAATAAAAACGAAAAATGCTATCATAGTTCAGGACAAACAGCGTTAAGACTTTTTGGCACAAAATGTCTAAATTGCAATAAAATTTTCAGTTTTTTTTGGTAAAACAATTTATTATAGTTTTTAATTTTTCGTCGTCATTGCAAGTGAAGTGAAATAAAACTACCGCAGCCTGTCTTCTTGTAATATTATCCTTAACTGATCTCATTAATGAATATATGAACAATTAGTGCGCAGTGATTTTGTTAAATCTATTTTCGCACTGAAGAGTAAATTGCAGCACCTAATAAATACACACACTAGTGTATTAATTCTTCACTCGGAGTGTAATCAGCTCCATATTTTAAGCTCCTCCTTTTTAAGGGAAATATAGGAAAATTTAACTGTCTGTTCAAACATGACAGAGGATATTTAATCCATGAGGGAATATAATGACAGGCATATAGCGCATAAATTACTCCGGCAAATATCACGTATGAAAACAAAATGGAACAAAAATGTCCGATACCAATGAATGAATTTAGCCAAAACGAATTTGAACTGAAACAGAAAAAAAAACGATGTAAAAAGAGAAAATATGAAGAAAAAAGTATAATTTGAGAAAAAATTGGTATACCCAAAGATGGAAGATTTGATTAAATTTTTACAATCCAACAAAAATTTCATCCGCGTTATTATTTAATTCTACCTAGTATGCTGTACAATATAGTTATTCTTATCACAGAAAAGGGGAAAATAAATACTAATAGATAAAATCGAGTGGAGATTTAATTCTGATCTGAATTGCAGTAGCAGTTGCACCTTATTTGTATTTATCTATCTATTCATCCCGGGCGCTATTCTCAAGGCAGAACGCCCGATTAGAAGAAAATATCAAAAAAAAATATTTAGATAGTGTAATTGGCTTCTCGAAGTAACCTGCCTTTCTTTCTTCAGGTTATTGAAAACTGAATTCTGATTGGGTAATATAATTTCTGCTGATCGATCCTTCTGCCATATGAGTTTACGCCCTGTTCATCCATCTGTAGTATTGACTGACAGTGATGTTAAGCTAGCTCTAGCTATTGTAGTACAATGATGTCGTTGTTGAATAATTTATTGCATAAATTAAACTTATTTTTGTAGCCGATTTGTTTTTGTTTCATATTCTTTTTATTCCCTACTTTACAGCAGGGATGGAGTGGCCGATCAAAATGTCAAAATCACACTTTTCATGCTCTGAAGAGTAAGTATGTCCAATCAGATAAAAATGATAAATCAGACGTATAAATAGGAACAAGTTGATGATGGAACAAGAGAAAAAGTTACTGAGTTGATTAGTTTTAACGTAACTGGAATTAGGGTATGACGTCAATAAGTAGCCAGCGACGATTCATCGCAAACAAATGTTATCGGAGTTGTGTTTAGTAGTTCAGGGTAAGACCCCATATCGAGTTCCTCACCGCTGAGGCCTGCTTCTGAAATAATTTTGTATTGAGTGTAAAAGAACAGCGATTTTTCATTTACAAAGTTCTTGATAGTTTTACTGTTCACTAAGAGTCGATGAACGTAGTTAAGACTCTTATGTAGGTCGTGGATTTTCGTTTTTTTTAGGAAAGTTAAGTTGTTCTTGCTCAAAGTTTCTTTTTCGTGGTTTGAATTGATTTCTTTTAAGTTCAGTTCTTTTCCTTTGTTGTAAAGAAGACAAAATTTTACCGAAATAGTTCCGGTGATAATTTCTCTTGAAATTTGAAGAGCTTCAAGGCCATTTTTGTTCCTCTGAAATTACGAAGTTTTAGTGTTTTCAAAAGCTAAGTCCGGTATTTATTTTTGGTAACTACTGGCTCTCTATCATCTGCCTGTTGAATATATATATATTTTTTGAAATTTTTAGGTAAGTTTGTTCACGCTCAAATTTGACTTTTCGCGTCTTAATTCACAATTTGTTTTAAATTTTTTTTATTAATTGAAAGTAAATTCCACAATCGTACTGCAAAAACGAAGAGGTTGCGAAAAACGTTAATGACTTAACACTAGTTTCAAAACTGCGCGTTTTTTTTCTGATTTCGAGCGGAATATAATTTCTACTTATTGATCCAGTTTTTCCAAAAAGGGGTAACATGATCCAATTTCAGGGATTCAAAATTTTGTTCACCCATAGGTCCTCGATTTTATAAATTAAATTTGGTCGACCTTATAGAAGACTCGAACAAATTTTCCATTTGCTTAAAGGAATTTAGCTCCCTCAACAAAAACTGACTGCAAATATTCCTCCCACATGACTTCTAATTCGAAATAGGAATTTAAATATCAGATTACCCAGCAAATTAACTTTTACCAATTGAGCCAAGCTTCTCGAATTGGGAAAACTTTACCGAAAAGTGCCGATCATAGATTTTGCTTAAAATTTAAGAGAGACTCAAGGCCATCTTTTATTCTCTGAAATTCGGAAATTTGAATTTCTTCCTAAAATAAAGTCCAGCATTTATTTCTGTTTATTGAATCTTTCTCAACTGCAAGTTGAATAAGTTTTTTTTTTCAGGAAAAATTTTCAGAAAATTTGTTGACGCTGCAATTTGATTATTCGCAGTTCGATTCTTGATTTCATTTTAAGTTCACTTTCTTTTTTTTTATTTAAGTGAAACCAAATTCCACTATCGTGCAGCAAAAACAAAAAGGGCACAGAAAGCATGAATTACTTAAAACTAGTTTCAAACGTGAGCTTTTTTTCTAATTTTCAAGCGGAATATAAACCCTATTTTTGATTCAGTTTTTCTAACTAAAAGACAATCAATCTCCAAAGATTACACATTTGTTCATTCAAAGATCCCGATTTTATGAAACAAATTTTGTCGGCTTTAAAAACGACTCGGTCAAATTTTCATTTTGTTTGAAGAAATTTTACTCCCTCAACAAAAACTGACTGAAAACATTCTTTCTAACTGACTAAAAATATCAACACTAAAAAAAGACCTTTCGCTTATTAAGATTGTACACTTTCAGGTGTAATGAGCGCAGGGAAATCACTTATATATGTCGTGATGACTTTTTTTACACTCAAATTTAATTTTCGGGGGTTTGACTTTTCTTTTTTTTTACTCCGAGGAAACTTGTTTGCTGAAAAAGTCAAATTGCGATATTCAATTAAGAACGCGGAAAAAGCGCAATTTTTTTGAATTAATTTCAACTTCGAAGTGGATGTAAAATTTATTTTTTTTCTCGCGGAAAAGAAATTTTTTCACAATTGTCTAGTTTTCTCTAATTGGGAACGTTTTGTGAAAAAAACTGTTGATTATAAAACGTTCCTAAAACAAAGAGAGATAGAGAGAAAGAGAAAGAGCGAGAGAGAGAGAGAGAGAGTGCGAGCTAATAAGTCTGCCAGTTTTAAACTGATATGTTATTTCGAAACTCGAGAGTTTCAAAAAAAAAACTTTACTTAAGGTTTACTTAACTTTGTCGACATTATTCACTGTCTGTTGCCAGAATTTCAGATGAAAAACTTGAATGCATGAATGCATACCATTTGTTGTCAAAATGAAAGGAAATTTACTTTTTTGCATGAAATAAAAGCAAGTAGAGCTAACTATTTATCGTTTCAAAAAATATATATTTTTTGGGTTTTCTAGCCAAATATAACATCCAACGAACAAGTCTCATCAAATTGATAAAATTTCAGCAGAAAGTCTTTTTTTCAGCCTTAAAGTTTTTTGAAATCAACAATACAATCTTCTTGCTTCCAAGCTCCCCCCAAAATGTCCTATTCCGTTTTAGAATTTTAAGCCTTACTAGGTTTTATTTCTGATAAACAATTCGACGTAATTGATAAATTAAGAGCAATTCCACACATAATACTGCCTAAGAAATTTTGATACAAAAAACTTTGAAATCCTGAGAGAAAATTCTATTTCTAAACGACTTTAACCAATATCCAGCTTTTTTCAGACAGTCGAAAAGGATTTGCACCATCAATAACTCTAGAACAGCTGGTTGAGCAGCTGACGCTCCAATAGACAGAGGTTAAAGTACGGCACTAGTCTGTAGCTTCTAAAAAAGCAAGCTGGTGCCAAGAATAAATAATGTTTTAAACTATTGTTTTTTGTTGATTTGTCATCAGCATAGTTACCGCCAGGGGTACAAGACATCGGACCCCCCCCCCCCCCCCCCTCAGGGATTCGACCCCCTGCCGACCCAAAGGGTCCCCCCCTTTGTACTGATTTGAAATATCATTTTTTTGTTGACTGGCCCTAAAAATTTCTAAAGGCGCTTCCGGCGCCAATATATCATACCTTTGAGGTGGAGCGCGCGCAAAAAAAAACAGGCCAGTTTTTTTCAAAACTTGCCTGCGGCGCAGAAAGTTTGGTCAAACAGGAACTTTTTAACGCTTTGGAATAGCTCGAAAAATGAACTTGGTCGAAAAAATCCTAGATCTGCCCCTGGTTACCGCAGCACGGAATTTTGGGTAGCTTTTTTACTGTTTTAGAACAATAGCTGATAATACAGCTAATTGAGACTCGGTATTTTGCGGAATTTTTCACAGATCCAGTTGCAGCAAATTAAACTACTTCAAAATACTAAAAAGCTTTTCTATAGGGAAAACTTTTTTTTGGTCGTGTTATCTAAATTTTGCCTCAGATTTCTGAAGTCAATCTTTTAGTGTAATGTTTGCGCCTGTCTTCATTTTACATGAAAACTCTGTTTTTGACACCTTTTTCTAAGTTCTGGTATATTGTTAGATAGCTCTATCTAGTAGGAGTAAAACTCAAAAACATTCATTTTTCAAAAACTTAAATAAAAAATGCTCTAACTTGATAAACATTGAGAGTTTGTTGTTGCCCCAGTTTTACCCTTTACCGTAAAACACTTAAAAATACAGCTTAATTGAGTTTGACAAGCTTTAACAACTCAAAAGAGTTTTAGAATTTTTTAAAAATTCAAGGGTTTTTATTCTGAGTAACTGCGCGCGGATCTGCTGTTTTTGTTTTACCTGCTCGATGTTTTCTTGTGGAAGCTCAAATCAGTTGAATTGAGTGCCTCTTGGGTCAAAATTCTCTTTAAATTTTTGTACGAGAAGTTTTCAATTTAATCTAAGCTTTATATAAATTTTCAATCGACTGCTGCTTACGCTTTGTCCACTATTGTTTTTGGCAGTTTTCTATGTTACACTTACGGTATCGCTCAGCAAGCTTCCTTTGAATCGTTTTTTCTCATGAAAGTGATCATATATCACTGTTTCTTTTTCACACTTGAGAGAGCAGGTGTTGTGTAATCGGAAACTAGACTTTTTCCCCAATAACACCTTTTCTTACAAATTTTCAACTTTGCTTTTTAACCTTCACAACTTCTAGAATCCTTCTCTTTTAGATTTGAGGTACCACCGTCGCTTTTGAATCCTACCGACTGGAGTTTGATTCTCTGCCGGATATTGAATTTTTTTCATATGTGTGCAATTGAAAAACTTTTTAAATTTTTTGATAAAAATGGAATAGTGGATTTTTTTGTCTGATCAATTTGTCAGCTTTTTTTCACACCTCGCATCTTGCTTTTGCTGCGAGCAACTTTCATTGAGGTGGCAAGTGCAAGTGTTGTTCTTTGTAGTTTCAGGGAGGGGGACTTGACATTTTTAAAACTTTAATATTTTTTCCGGCTCAACAGGTGTCTGGTCAAAGATCATCGGCTTAGCTGCTTTGTCCTAAATTTTTCTTGTGTTGTCGGCAGCTTTTATTGTAGAGTTCTGTAAGTGCAAGAGTTCTTTATTGTACTTTAAAGTGGGACTTTAAAAATTTATTTTAAAAGAATAATATATTTTTTCGGCTCAATGTGTGTCTGCTCGAAGATTGTCGGCCTTGTTTATTGTTAGCAAGTTCTGTCCAGCTGCTGACTGAGAATTCAAATGTCTGGCAAGTTTGTCTCCTTTCAACTTCTATCAACACCCGAAAAACTAGACTGTAATTGGGAATTTTTAAACTTCCTTGAAAGATAAAACTTCATTTTTTAAAAAACCTTTCATATGTTTTCAGAAAAACGATAGCTCGAGAAGCGCTCGTGAAAAGCGAAGTGCTTTTAACGTAAGACAAAACAATTCCTGAGACAAGTATTTGCGGAGTTGTATTTACATTTGAGAACAGTCGTCTTGTCACCTGTGAGCAGATTTTTCTCATGTGAAGTTTGTTTTCTACATTTCTTTTTAAGTGAGCCTAACACACTTTCAAAACTGTGTGGAAGAAATGCATCAATAATTTCAAGCAGTAATCCTAACTCATTTGACTCTAAGATCAAAATTTAAAATAAACATTCACAAATTATTGATTTACGTATAAATAAGTGTATTCGTTTTTTGTGGGAAAAAGTCTCGAAATTTGCTTTTGCTCAATTTTACGCCTAGATACTTTGCATGTTGATTTCCTGTAAATTTTATCCAATTTCATTAGCTTAAATGAAAAAAACGTTCCATAAAGAAAAGTACAGATGGCGCTCAAAAAGTAAACGACTCCCAATTTCCAAAGTTGATTATGTTTGTGGAGTTCCAAGTGGAGTCAGAAGTTTCCATTTGGTGTTTTTTTTTCTAATGTTTCATTGCCAAGAAAAAGTGCCAATCATAAGAGATTCTTGAAATGTAAACAGCCTTAAATTGGTGTAAACAATTTTTCACTTTCTTCAAAACTAAACAATTATAAACCGTTCCAAATCGTTGACTCTTTTGTTTGTAGGCTATTTTTCTAAAACTAATAGCTCGTTTCGCCCACCTTATCAATGACACAATTTGTGTTCAATCCGCTGAACTTTTCTCAGCTTATTCTCGTGAAGTTTTGTCTCATTTACCTCATTGAAGAGCAAACGAATTTGATCATAACGAAAGTTAAGATAACTTTTGTTTTTAAGTTGGAATTTTCCCTTTGTTTATTTTATACTGAAATATATCAGTTTTTTTTCCTCTACTTAACTATTGGCTCAAATTAATTTTACTAAGTATGAATTTCAAAAAAAAGACTGAGAAGATTATTAACGCAACAGCACTTCTTGGTCACTTTTGCGGTTTATTTTGGTTTAATTCTGCTTAGTAGAATTCAGTTTTTTGTTATATCGTCTCAGTTGTCATGTATTATATTCTGATCTGCAATTTTTTTGTGCTTATATGTGCTTTGTAGTTGATTTTAAAAAATTCTCGAATCGTTGCATCTTTCACGGCCTTTCAAAGTTTTTCTAGACACGAAATACTTTAAAAAATAGGCATGCTTGAATAACTCATTTAACACAAAGTTATTTTCAGCGGATTAAGAAAAATAATAGCTCGTTTTTCCCTCCTAATCAATAACACAATTTGTGTTCTTAGCTTAATCCGCTGAACTTTTTTCAGCTTATTCTCTTGGAGTTTTGCCTCATTTACCTCATTACCTCATTGAAGAGCAAACGAATTTGATCATAACGAAAGTTTAGATAAGTTTTTCTTTTAAGTTGGATCTTTCCCTTTGTTTATTTTTTACTGAAATATATCAGTTTTTTTTCCTCTACTTAACTATTGGCTCAAATTAATTTTACTAATTATGAATTTCAAAAAAGACTGAGAAGATTATTAACGCAACAGCACTTCTTGGTCAATTTTGCGGTTTATTTTGGTTGAATTCTGCTTGGTCGAATTCAGTTTTTTGTTATATCGTCTCAGTTGCCATGTATTATATTCTGATGTGCAATTTTTTTGTGATTATATGTGCTTTGTAGTTGAGTTTTAAAAATTCTCCAATCGTTGCATCTTTCACGGCCTTTCAAATTTTTTCTAGACACAAAATACTTTGAAAAACAGGCATGCTTGATAACTCCTTTAACACAAAGTTATTTTCAAATCGTTAGATGTTTGGTAGTTAATTTATTGGCGTCAAATGAACGTTTCCAATTCAATTTGATAATGCAGGTCAACTGGCTCAAGTATGTAAGTTCAAAACTATAAAAAAAATTATTAATAAAGTTATCAAAAATCAGTCTTTTTTGTGGTTTTCATTTATTTTTGTTGGTCTGCTAAGTTTTTCAAATAACGTCATCTGTATGTGTAGCATGCAGCAGACTGAAAAGTTGATGTAATAGTCGTTGCTAGATTAATGTTTGACTATGTTTGCATATGTTTGTGGAAATTCCAGTGGAACCAGAAGTTTTCGTTTGGTGTTTTTTTTTTTCTTCAAATGTTTGATTGCCATGAAAAATTGCCAATCATAAGAGATTCTTGAACTGTAAACAGCCTTAAATTGGTGTAAGCAATTTTTCACTTTCCTCAATTTTAAACAATTATAAACCGTTCCAAATCGTTGACTCTTTTGTTTGTAGGCTATTTTTCTAAAACTAATAGCTCGTTTTTCCCACCTAATCAATGACACAATTTGTGTTCATAGCTTAATCCGCTGAACTTTTTTCAGCTTATTCTCGTGAAGTTTCGCCTCATTTACGTCATTGAAGAGCACACGAATTTGATCATAACGAAAGTTAAGATAACTTTTTTTTTAAGTTGGAATTTTCCCTTTGTTTATTTTATACTGAAATATATCAGTTTTTTTTCCTCTACTTAACTATTGGCTCAAATTAATTTTACTAATTATGAATTTCAAAAAAGACTGAGAAGATTATTAACGCAACAGCACTTCTTGGTCAATTTTGCGGTTTATTTTGGTTGAATTCTGCTTGGTCGAATTCAGTTTTTTGTTATATCGTCTCAGTTGTCATGTATTATATTCTGATGTGCAATTTTTTTGTGATTATATGTGCTTTGTAGTTGAGTTTAAAAAATTCTCGAATCGTTGCATCTTTCACGACCTCTCAAATTTTTTCTAGAAACAAAATACTTTGAAAAACAGGCATGCTTGAATAACTCCTTTAACACAAAGTTATTTTCAAATCGGTAGATGTTTGCTAGGTAATTTATTGGCGTCAAATAAACGTGTCCAATTCAAGTTGATAATGCAGGTCAACTAGTTCAAGTATGTAAATTTAAAACTATAAAAAAATTATCAATAAAGTTATCAAAAATCAGTCTTTTTTGTCTTTTTAGTTGGTCTCTCAGGTCTTTTTAGATTAAACTTTATCTGTGTATGTAGCAAGCAGTAGATAGAAAAGTTAAAGTAATAGTCGTTGATAGATTCTTGTCTGACAGTGTCATACAGTTCTCAACCTCTCGTGAAGGAATGGTTGTTCACTTCTTTCATAGAGCACCGTCGATCTCTATTAATCTCCAAAGCCTTGTTCAGCAGATCTCGTAGAATTGCAGACACATTCTGTAGGTTTTCCGGGCGCCAGGACTGTTTCTGACAAGGATTTGAAACAGGACTTGCTTTCCATCCCATTGCACATTCGCAGATAACCACACCGAAAGCCCATACATCGACTTTGCTGTTATAACTGGAAACATTATGATCAAAGTACTCTGGAGCCATGTAGGCCGGTGTTCCAATGACATCTTCGTCGTCAAAATTTTTGCCTAGCAGAGCGATACAAAGTCGGCTACTTTGAATTGGGATCCCTTCGTTAGAATGTTGGGGCCTTGATGTCTCGGTGAATCACACCCTTATCATGCAAAAAGCAAAGACCACCTGAAACTTGTCTGATCATACCAGCTAACTGCGCTTCATTCATTTTGCCCATCGATGGTCGCAGATACTTGTCTAGATCCCCGTCACAGAGCTCCATCACCAAGTACAACTTGTTGCCAACCTAAAATTTATAACTTTCAACCCCAATAGACGCTCAACCGTTTTGGTATGCGACAAATAAAAGCTGCTTAAAAACTTCTAGTTGAGCGATAAAACTAAAATACTCACTCCTTTTTGTTTTAGAAATTTTTTGGCCAGTTGATGCTTAAATTTTTGTCTTTTACTGAAAACATTTTCTAAAGCTAAGTAATGTCAATAACCTACCGAGGTGTTCAAAATCGTAAGTCGCACTATTAAACTGATTTTTGAATAATGTTTTAAGCAAAAATTATACCAGCAGAAACTTGAAAACGTTTTGAAATTGACAGTCAAACTTTGAAAATTTAGTCT
>NC_087071.1:40613646-40689139 GCF_963678635.1 Symsagittifera roscoffensis
CCAAGAAAGCATGTAACTCCACCCGAGCTTAAAAAATTGGCCGAAAAATCCAAGCTAAATTGTTTTCGCTAACACATCGGTTATAATATTTCAAACCAAAAAAAAAGATTTTAGAATTTAATTTTTCGCTAAAGCATAAAAAAAAGCTCACAGTATGCGACAGTACTAATGCTAAAGTCTGCAAGATAATTTAACAGACATTCTCGCCTGTACTGATTATATATTAAATTATGAAAGTGTTAAAACCGCATTCATTTTATGTTCAATATCAGCTAGAGCATAAAACACTCGAAGAAAGCGAAAATAACAAAACAAAAACTGTAAAATGAATCATTTTGAAAAACATTTTCGCCGGTACCATTTATTCATAAATCTATGAACAGACTAAAATCACACGAATAAACGGACAACTTTTTGCTAAATCATGAAAAAGCTCGCAGTGTGCGACAATAACAAAGCTATTGACTGCAAGATGAATCATATTAACAGACATTCTCGCTGGTAAAAATGACTCTTAAAATTAAGAAAAGACCTAAGACGAATAAATTTCTTAGCCATTCCTAACTAAAGCATAAAAGGCTTGAAGAAAACCAAATTAACAAAACTAAAAGCTGTAAGATGAATCATTTTGAATTTTTTTTCACCGGTACCAATCTATCATAATTATATGAACACAGCAAAATCACATTAATAAACTGACAACATTTTTGGTAAATCTTAGAAAAACTCACAGTTTCCGACAGTAACAGAGCGAATGATTGCAAGGTGAATCATTTTAACAGACATTCTCGCTGGTAGCAGTTTTTCATAAGTTTAAGAAAAGACCGAAATCACCTATTTTTTGGCCTTTCTTAGCTAAAGCATGAAAGGCTTGAAGAAAGCGAAAATAACAAAAACAAAAACTATATGATGACTCATTTTGACAAACTTCATCACCGTTACCAATTAACCATAAATCTATGAACAGAACAGAATGACATTTTTGAAATGACAATTTTTTGCTGAATCATGACAAAGCTCGCGGTATGCGACAGTAACAAAGCTAATGACTGCAACATGAATCATTTTAACAGACAGTCTTGCCGGTACAAATTACTCATAATTTTTTTTTAAAAGACCAAAGTTGCATTAATTTTGTGGCCGTTTTTAGCTTAAGATCAAAACGCTCGAAGTAAGCGGCAATCAAAAAACCAACAACTGTGAGATGAAACATTTCGATAAACATTTTCGCCGGTCTGCGAACAAAATCATATAATCAGTCTGACAATTTTTTGCTAAAGCTTAAGTAAGCTCCAATAAAGAGACGAAAATAAAGTTCAATTTTTGTAATGGGAATCGTTTTTAGCCATCAATGTCGTGAATTACATTTGCCCACACAGCTAAAAAAAAACACAGTCGTTTTTAACTTCAAACTAATTTTTTTTAAATCAAAAAGTTGGCTGTAGAAAAATATGGATTTCTACAAAAAAGTTTGGGAAACCTTAAATTGAAAAATTTGGTTTACAAAGCTGAGCAGGCTGCCACAGCTTTATTCATAGACCTCATTGAGCAACTGATTATGAGCTTAAAATGACTTTGATACGGCAAAAGAAAAACTGACCGAAATTTGACTATTTTCAAACTGCAATTATAAAAATTTCGATTGAAATTAGTTTAAATTCAGTCCGCACAGCATCAAGAGACGAATAGCTAAAATACTTTCCAAGGTCTTCTCGAGTTTCTGCAAAAACTGCATAACTATAGTGATTTAGTGTCTGTTTGCCCTCAACTGATTTCTGTAGCATTTTAATCTTGTTTTTATAGAAGTTTGCAGCTTCATCTACTAAAAGTCTGAAGAGTCATGCGAATTCTTAGTCATCAGGTTTGGCCGACCTTTTGTACGCTCACGATACGACACATTGCGGAGAGTGAAAGTGGCGAGGTTACTTAATCTAGTCTAGTTTTTAATCTTATTTTGATAATAGGCTACCAATCATAAGACCTTCTCCAGACTAACAATAGTTTAGTGCAATGCAATTTGATTTGTAAACTTAATCTGAGCCGTTTTTTTTGGCTAACATTTTATGATACTTTTTAAATGCTTCTTGGTTTCATTACTCTTATACAGCAAACATGTGTTATATGGCCAAGCAACAATGCTTCAGTGAAACCCTTAAAATTAACCCTGAAAAATGCACCTAAAATATATGTTCATAGAAACAATTCAAAGTTCGGGTAAAATTTTTTTCTCTCTGTTTCCATAGTTTACTCAATTTTGTGCAGAAAAGAGTGAGATAAGAAGTTATTCATATATTAAACTGCTTGGGTTTGTAACAAAAATTTATAGCCCCCAAACTGAGAAAAACTATGAGAGTGTGTATCGGTTTGGTTTAAATTCACGAATATCAGCTGTAACGCTTTCGTGAACATGAAAGTAATTAATAATATTTGTTCTAACGTTAAAATTAAAAACAAAATCAACTAGAGTTTGTAGTTTTGTTTCGTATTTAACACTTCTTTACGGAGGGGAAAATGTTGACTTCTAATCATAAGAAGAAACCGACAAATGTCAGGTAAACGCCTATTGCTGCTTTGGTTTCGGGAAAAATTTCAGTTTTTTATTATTTGGTTTCTGTTTTCATTTAAAAATATCAAAAGAGTGCGCTGCGAAAAATTGATCTTCACTCATCAAAATTGATTTTTCTTCATACTTTAGCTTTGTTTGTTAATTTAATCAGCAAGTTATTCAGCTTTTTTTGCAAAAAATTGCCCTATTTACCTCTTGGATGTTGAGGACAGACGAGCTCAATGCCAGACTAGTGAAATACCAGACCAAACTCAAGGTCAGACTTGAGCAATAGAAACCTAATTAAAGGTCAACTGGTATAAAACTCAATGCACTCAGACAAGGTCAACTGGTCTGCTGGTATTTGATAAACTAATTAATTAACTGGTAATTAATTAACTGGTACTATTTGATGCTCAGTTTGTCGTGTCATTTTAAAAACACAATCTCAATTCATTCTTCAACAATCAGTATCTCTTCTCTCTCCTCAGTTGAAACCTCAGATAACTCTCAAACCTCTATCCCCTAGTCCTACTTGCTCTAACTCTGAATCTTAACAGGTTATGGGCCCAGATTTCTAAACTTTTTGATTTAATAATTATTTGATTTCTGTCAGAGTTTTTTTTTAGCTTTTATCTAGCCTTTAGCAAAGCAGAGATGGACTTGAAACTGGCTGGATTCAGTGGAAAGTCTGAAGATTTTCCAGCTTGGTCGACGAAGTTTGTGGCACTGATGCATACCAAAGGCCTGTTCAGGACTGTGATGGGCAATGACGATCTACCAGAAGCTGAACCTACGCTACCTGAGAATCCGAATGCTGACCAGATGACGGCGTACAACACCAAGATGCAGGAGCGAGCTGTGCTGATCCAGCAGAGGAAAGACAACCGAAACACAGTGTGGTCACATCTAGCTCTGGTCCTGAACAACACCACACTGATGTACATCAAGAACGACTGCGTGGCTGCGGATGGCTATGGCGATGGGACGAAGGCCTGGAGACTGCTGCAAGAGAAGTTTTGCAGTGTGGAGAGGCCTACAGTGGTCAGTCTAGTAGGCCAGCTTGCGAAGCTGCGCCTAGGATCAGAGGAGGATCTCGATGACTACTTCGTTCGAAGTCAAGAGCTGATGACGCGGCTGAGTGAAGCTGGGGAAGCAATTACGGACACACTCTTCAATGCGCTCGTGATCAACGGACTGCCTGACAGCTTTGAGCATTTCGTGGTGCAGGAGAGCTTCCAGCCGGCCAAGACTTTTACAGAGCTGAGAACGAGGTTGAGGAACTATGATGACTCGAGACGAGCTCGATGTGGAGAGAAGACTGGGAATGGACACATAGCTATGCAAGCTGTGAGGAAGAAGAAAGGAGCGTCGGGTGGTGGCTGTTTTGTGTGCGGTCAGAAGGGTCATTTGGCAAGAGATTGCAGATCCAGAAGTGACAGTGGTCAATCTGGTGCTCGAGGCAGTGGCTCGAATGAAGCAAGTGGTCCAACTTCAAGGAAGCAAGGGTGCTTCAAGTGTGGACAACAAGGACACTTTGCAAGGGACTGCAAGCAGGCAAAGACAGGGTTCTTCAGTTGTTGTGCAACAACCTCAATGAAGGGAGATGATCTCATTGTGGATACGGGATGCACCGATCATGTAGTGCGCGACAAGGCTGTCTTCTCAAGCTTTGAGAAATGGGATGAGGGGACAACAGTTGAGAATCCGAACGGTACAATATCAAAGATTGAGGGCATAGGCTCGGTGGAAGTGGACATACGAGACTGTCAAGATGTGACGAGGAGCTACACTTTCCACAATGTGCTGTTTGTGCCGAGCTACAACGTGAATCTGATGAGTGTGAGCTCAGCAATAGCTAGAGGGTCTAGTTTCAGCTTTACATCAGACTCTTCTCATCTTGTGGCACCGGATGGTCGACGGCTACCAGTGAAGCAGCGCGGCAAGCTTTTCTTCCTGGAGTGCAAGTTCAAGAGGAACGCGATGACTCTAGCTACGAAAGCGAAGATGGAGACAAGTAGTGCAATGCTGTGGCACCGAAGGCTGGGGCATCTCAACAAGCATGATCTAATATCAGTTGTTGATGTCGGCGAGCTAGGGTTCTGCGAAGTGTGCACAGCTTCGAAGATGCACGAAGTAGCAATGCCAAAGAAGACAGAGAACAGGGCAACTGCAGTGGGGCAGCGGGTCTTCAGCGACATCCAGGGACCATTTGAAGTTGCGAGCATGCATGGAGCGCGCTATGCCGTGAGCTTCATTGATGACTTCAGCCGTCTGGCAGTGGTCAAGTACCTGGTTAAGAAGAGCGATACTCTTTCGAAGTTCAAAGACTTTGTAGCTGAGCACGGAACACCGAAGTGCTTGAGAACTGACAACGGAGGTGAGTATTCGTCGAATGCTTTTCGGATGTTCTGTAGAGAAATGCAGGTGAAACAGGAGTTTACAGTACCTAATACTCCGCAACAGAATGGCGTGGCAGAGAGGTACAACAGGGTGATAACTGAGATGACTCGATGTCTACTGGCCGATGCAAAGCTCTCAAAGATGTTCTGGGTACGAGCAATGTCAACGGCAGTCAGGGTTCGCAACTTGTGTCCTACATCCAGCAATGAGCATCGCATTTCATCAATGGAGATGCATTATGGGAAGCCATCGAAAGTCAACTACCTGCGAGTGTTCGGATGCCTGGCGTACTACCTGGACAGAGGAAACCGGCGGAAACTGGATCCGAAAGGCAAGAAGAGCAAGTTCATTGGTTATGACGAGGAGAGCAAAGCCTACTTGCTGATGGACCTGGAGACAAAGCGAGTGGTACGAGCAAGAAGCGTGACGTTCAATGAAGACATCATTCCAGACGACTTTCTGGTAGACAGTGAGCAGTCACAAACACTGGGTCTATCAATCGAGGGATGCATTGATGTAGAGGAAACTAGCACGAAGACCATCACTGAGTCTACCAATAAAGCGAATGATAGTGGAGCAGCAGCTTCAGTGGGGGTTACGGAAGATGACCCAGTCGAGACTGAAGAATTGGAACCACCTTCCACAGAGCCTCCAGAGCAGAGGCCAACAGAGATTCCAGAGCAGCGGTCAACTAGAACGCGGAACCCTCCCATCCGATACGGACTGGCTTACACTCATGCTTCAGTGATAGCACAAGAGCCAAGAAGCTACTTGGAAGCAGTATCTGGACCAGAAAGGGAGCAGTGGCTAGCAGCTATGGCTTTGGAGGTGCAGTCACTGAAGGCAATGGGCACCTGGACACTTGTTGATAGACCAAATTCTCGCAAGGTCATTCCTGGACGCTGGGTGCTTGCTGTGAAGAGAGATGCAATGGGACAAGTGGAGCGGTTTAAAGCCAGATACGTAGTGAAGGGTTTTATGCAAGTGGAAGGACTGGACTTCAATGAGACCTTTGCGCCAACCTGTAAACCAGAAACAAAGAGAATACTACTGGCTTTGGGAGCGCAAGATGATCTTGTACTTCATCAGATGGACGTGAAGTCAGCCTTCCTCAACTCGCCGTTAACAGAAACTGTGTATATGGAACAGCCCGAGGGGTTCAGCAGCGGGGACAACCAAGTGTGTTTGCTACAACGCAGTATCTATGGGCTGAAGCAGGCAGGAAGGGACTGGTACCAGACGCTGAGCACGTTTCTTCTGGAGACTGGTTTCACTCGAAGCACCAATGACTTCTGTTTGTTCACGATGAGGGGAATGGATGATGCTATGATCTATGTTCTAGTATGGGTGGATGATATCATCATTGGCTGCAAACTGCAAGCAGAAGTTGACAGGGTGAGGGACCGATTCACTGACCGATTCAAGATGGATGATCGCGGTCCATTAGCCTGGTTTTTGAAAATGCAGGTCAAACGGGCACCTGGTTCTGTCACTGTGAATCAGTCTCGCTACATTGAAGACTGCTTGGAGCGCTTTGGGTTGGCTGACTGCAAACCAGTAGGGACACCAGCTGATATCAGCACTCAGTTGACGAAGAAGGACTGCCCTGGAGCGGGCTCAGAAGAAGCAGTGGCAATGCAGCGTGAGGACTACAGAGGCATAGTGGGCTCGTTATTGTACATAGCCAAGCAAACGAGGCCAGACATCCTAGCTACTGTGACTCAACTTTCACGGTTTCTGGAGAATCCTGGGAGAACACACTGGGTGGCTGCTAAGAGAGTACTGCGATACCTGAAAGGAACCAAAGATCTGGAGCTGTGCTACATCAAAGATCCTGATGGGTTCAACCTTTATGGTTCAGCAGATGCTGACTGGGCTGGTGACGTTGATGACAGAAGGTCAACAACAGGCTACAGTTTTCATGTGCAGCGGTCAGGAGCAGCAATCAGCTGGAGTACCAAGAAGCAACCTACTGCAGCAATATCTACCAGCGAAGCTGAGTATCAAGCAATGGCAGCGGCTGTTCAGGAAGGCCTCTACTTACGATCCCTACTCAATGAGATGGATATGACGTGTGATGGTCCAACTGTGATCAACGAGGACAACCAGAGCTGCATCAAGATGTGCAAAAATCCCGTAATGCAGAAGCGTACAAAGCACATTGATGTCAAGTATCACTTTGTCCGAGAGCGGGTCGAGGATGGAACATTTGCGCTCGAGTACTGTCCAACCGAAAACATGGAGGCTGACTTGTTGACGAAATCCCTGAGCAAGGCAAAGGTGGATCAACATCGTCGAACGCTGATGGGTTGCAGCCTGACATTGGACAAAGCCAATTCAGCCTGAGTGGGGGTGTTGAGGACAGACGAGCTCAATGCCAGACTAGTGAAATACCAGACCAAACTCAAGGTCAGACTTGAGCAATAGAAACCTAATTAAAGGTCAACTGGTATAAAACTCAATGCACTCAGACAAGGTCAACTGGTCTGCTGGTATTTGATAAACTAATTAATTAACTGGTAATTAATTAACTGGTACTATTTGATGCTCAGTTTGTCGTGTCATTTTAAAAACACAATCTCAATTCATTCTTCAACAATCAGTATCTCTTCTCTCTCCTCAGTTGAAACCTCAGATAACTCTCAAACCTCTATCCCCTAGTCCTACTTGCTCTAACTCTGAATCTTAACATTGGAAGCGACAAGAAGTCGAACGTGACCAAAATTAAATTTAACAATTTACTGTAGAATTTTGGTCGATAATAAGAAACAGCTTTTTGCCATCTGCCTAATTGGTCTCCAGAATTTAGATTGACACTTGAATTAGTTTTTTTTTCAGAAATGACTTTTAGATAAGTTTTGTTGCTATGTGATTAAAAAATTGAAGAAATACTAGCTCATTCCAAACAATAATTAATTAATTCGCAGCAAAAGTTGAAAGGCTGGTACACTCGCAGCAAAAGTTGAAATGCTGGTACATGTCTAAACTAGTCAACATTTCATACTAAGATTTTTTTCAATGTTTTTCATGTGTTGCGAAGCCTTTTTTCGACTCTGTAAACACTTTTGTCGGAACTCAATATCTTTGAAAAAAAATCAAATTAAATAGTTAGTAAGTTAGCCTTAAATCGCCGGATAATGGCATGGGGATTTTTCTGAGCTTTTAGTAAGTTTCCAGTAATTTTCATACAAATTGCTGGAGTCGTGATGATGCAGTTCAATTCAGTAAACTATAAAACTGTAGTATACGACCAGTAATAAAATCAAAAATCAGTTTTTTCTGTGATATGTTTTTGTTTTGGTTCGTTTTTGTTTCTGCAGCATGGTTTAGATTGAAAAACGAAAAAACGAAGTAAAAGTCGCCAATTGATTATTGTTTGACTGTGTCATACATTTCTCAGCCACAAGTGAACGGATGGTTTCGCACTTGTTTCATGGAGCACATTCGATCTCTAATCGGCTCCAAAGCTTTGCTCATCAAGTTGCGTAGCTTCGCAGTCAGACTCTGTAGACTTTCAGGACGCCAGCGCTGACTCGCACGAGTATTTTCACCTCTTTTTGCCACCCACTGCATTGTGCATTCAATAATAACCACACCAAGAGCTTAGACATCGTCTTTACCATCATAATGTTCCACACGAATATCAAAGAAATCTGGGGCCATGTAGGGTGGTGTTCCCATCATACGGGCAAAGTTTTGGCCAAGCAGAGTGAGTCCAAAATCGGCTACTTTGAATGTGGATCACTTCGCTAAATTGATAGCGCCTTTGACGTCTCGATGAATCATGAAGCCTTTGATTTAATTGTGCTTATGCCCGCAAATAAAAATGTTTTTCTCCAGCCAGAGTTTGGCAAAAATTAATGTATAGGAAATTGGGTAGATACCGTGGATGTTTTTGTAGACTGAAGCAATTGTTTGTCTCACTGCAAACAATCAGAGGTTTATGTGGACTTGATTATAATGCG
Organism: Symsagittifera roscoffensis; assembly: GCF_963678635.1. NCBI lineage: Eukaryota > Metazoa > Xenacoelomorpha > Acoela > Convolutidae > Symsagittifera > Symsagittifera roscoffensis. The sequence goes on from NC_087071.1 coordinate 40,622,560, forward strand.
TTTATTCATGAAAATTGAAATATTTCCTTCATTCGATTCTTACAAAAAATGTAAATATTTAAATCAATTTTTTTTGTTATTTACCTTGTCATAGTCGAAGAAATATACGACGGTCCGATGTTTCAACGCTTCAGAATTTTCAATTCCTCAGCACCCAATCTTTCATTTTAATTGTCTGTCCTCGTTTTCAACCCGCTGATCATTTCTCGCATCGAATTCAAGTTTCTCTCGGCATTTCTATAGTCTCCGACTTTGACTGCAATACCGTCTCCTACTCCTTTGTAGACCGTGCGAAATCCATCTTTCCTAAATTTTTTCCCATCGTCGTATTTATACATACTTTTACAAATCAATATGATAATCATTCTGACACTGAAAAAGATATTTGGTTAAAAATTAAAAATAAAAATTGAAACAAAACTGATAAAAATTGGAAAACCAGTGTAGTTTTGTTGGCGGAAAAAACTTCGACAATTTTCATCAAAAATCAGTCAAAGTCAAATAAGTGACGCAAAACTTCTCTAATGTCAACTTTAATTTTGATCCAGCTGTTTGGCGATTTATTATCTCTTGAAACCTGTTTAGTGCTTTAACATCAATACGACCTTTTTTCCGAAATGTTCCTTGACCGAAGTTTTGAAAAAACCTTATATCAAATACAAAATATAAGAGAAGAAGTTCATTTTTGATTAATAAATGTTATAAGAAAATCTTTTCAAAAACATCCTCAGTCTAAAAAACGGCATTGGAAAAATGAGTCCTCATTTGGTACTGAAAAAAAGCTAAAACGGAACAAAGACAATATCTGGCTAAACACTGATACTAACTGTTAAGTTACTGAATTTCAAACTAGACCGCCTTGAACTTATAGCTACCAAAAACACTTCATGCATCTTCATTTTGCGAAGAAAAAATGCGATTTGGTTGATTTTTGAGAACAGGGAAATTATAATTTGGATCAAATTCTTCAGAATCCTAAGAAAAGTTTGGTAGATTGAACTGAGTAGTTGGCAAATTTAAACAATTTTATTACAACGCTAGATCAATATCTTAGGACGGTCGCATTTTTCAGTAATCAAATTAATTTGGTCAGAATTGATTTTTAACAACTAACAGTGTTATAAATATTGCAAAATATAAAGGTGGCTGATGAATGTTTTCCTATCGATTAATCAAAGTTCAACGATCTTTCGCAAATATAAATGTTGGAAAAAGCTTTTGCTAGTAGGTTTTTCGTTAATCGAAAATTATAAACATAAAACTGATTTCATCTACTAGAATAGCAAATTGAATAAGAAATTTATTTCATTGGTTTGTTTTGAACTTCTCTAGAAAAGTCTACGTTTGAATGGTGAGGGTAGATTGAATGAATAGAGAGCCAACTGACGCCAAATTGTGCTGTTAACAATTTTTTTAAATTTTTTCTATGACACTCAAACTGAAACTGTGCACTACGGAATGCACTTCAATCTATCATAATATTTTGTTAAAAACAATCAGAGGTTTTAACGCTCATTTTTTATTTCAGTTTTGTTGCGCGTAAAAAAATTCCAATGGTTAATATGGCAACATCGTTGCGAGAGCAAAACTGAAGCGTAGCTTTCACAGAAAAATAAACAGGAAAAAATTTTGCAACCACGTTTTGCATAGGAAACCATTATTGTCAATATGTCTACATAGTTCCAAGAAGGAAGCTAAAGATTTGTTCAGGACAAAATGTACACAAAAAAACGGCTCAATAAACAAACAAAAAACTTCTTCATAAAACTGCAGTGCCAATTTCAATAAAATTCAAAACGACAATTTGTCGGCTATAGTGTTAATTGTTAAGTTTTTCTATACCGCAAATTGATCTTTGCAACATGTTTTGCGTATAGAACTTTTTTTTTCTAAACGGCAACAAAGCTCAAGAAAAAAATAAGGCTTTGTATATATTTTTTTTAGAAAATGCTTCAAATAATAAAAAGCAAGTATGCTTCTGCAAAAAAGTGACTTCACTAATATGCTGATCTTTAAATCAAAGCTCTACAAAGTTGTTTTAGCAGCCTTTATTGCGCAAGCTTATCTTTGCAGCCAAGTTTTGCACATCATCAATATTTTCAAATGAAAAACAAAATTTTGTTTTGGTTCTTTTTGCTCTTTCTTTTGCAAAGCACAGAGTAATTTTTGCTCTTTCTTTTGCTCTTTTTTTTGCAAAGCACAGATTTGAAAAACAAATCTGGGGGGAGCGATAAAGATTTTAATGATCTCTGATTGGGCTACTTTTTTATAAAGTTTCATTGAAGGTAAAGTTTGAACTATAATTGATGTAATTACTTATAGACTTGAATTTCTTTGAACGTAACCTAAACTGGAATCGACAGAAACTTCGTTTTCTTAAGTGAAAAGTTTTGAAAATAGAAATACTCTTGCAGATTTCGTGAACTTTTTATTTAGCAAACTTTTTCAATTAGCTCAGCTCCCGCTGATGTTTTTTTCAGCTTTGTTGTCCTAAAAGCTATACCTAGTTTTTTTGAAGCAAGAAGAAACAAGAAAATGTTCTTCTTTCTAAATTTTGTTTTTAAAAAAGACAAATATTGACGCCCAGTTTCAAAAAGTTTTCTAAATTACCAATCGTTTTTTTTTCAAGCTAAATTTAGTTATTTACATTTTGAAAAAAATTTAAAATTTTCTATTTCGATCCCTCTCTTTGATTTCTTATATTTTTTGCAGTCTGTTTTTCAACTCTAACCCGGTTTTTTGGTTTCCTACAACTTTATGTAGTCTGATTTTATTGCATCTACATCTAGTTTTTTTTTCGTCATGTGTTTTTTTTTCAAAAGCTTTGCAGATGACGAAAAAGTAGAGGGTCAAGTTTGGCGAAATCAAGACAATATCAAAATCAAAACTTTTTCTTGCGTACAAGACAAACTGAATTTTAACGAAAACCTTCAGAGCCCGGGAGACGTTAGCAGGTCGATTGAAAAAATTGTCATTTTCCAAAAAATATCACAAAACTAGATCAGTGTGTTCGACTGTCTGAGTTTTGAGTGCTGCAATAATTTCTGTAAATTGGTTTTAAGCAATTGGTAATAATATAGATATTACAAAGTAATGTTTAAGAAATAATCCCGATTAATGTTTTCTGATCGTGCAATCAAACTTCAACGATATGTTTTAATTTTAATTGGTGAACTTTAGCCTTCTTTGATGTTGCTTAGTAGGTTTTTTCCATAAAGTTTATCTTACATGCTGATTTCATCAACTAGTTGATTAAGATGAAAGATAATGTCAAATCAGCTATTTTAATTTTGAACACAGAACTAAGAACTATGAAAGGTGGCGGTAAAATTCTTCACTAAACAAATAGAAAAGACGTGGCGAGGAATGCTGCTTTTGTTCGCATTAGAGTTCCATGAAAAGTATCTTTGGATTTTTCATTATCAGTCTTTATAAATCATATTCGGGAGCAATTGAGCAATCTCCCTCCCCCCCCCCCATTCTCGCGTGGGGGGGGGGGGGGGGGGGGGGGAGATAGCTCAATAGCTACTTGAGACATATTTATAACCACTTGAAAATAGTTTGAATGACATGAAATCATAAACCATATTTTTCAACGACTGTGGAAAGCCAACATTTACAATATCAAAGCTCAAAAGTTTCATTCAAATAAAAAAAAAGAATCAATAAATCAGGCATGACAAGCTACTTTTTACTTTCTTAAAGTGACAAAAAGCTTTTGCGTACAATATTAAGGTGCTGCGGAGAACCGCTTTTGCTATTCAGATAAAAGGTTAGAGCACCAACCCTGGTAAATCGCTTTCCTCAATGAGGCTATGGTCGCCTATACAAAAATTTGCAAAAAAAAATTTCGTAAATTTCGAATTTTTTTTTCAAAATTATTCTCGATACTCATCTAAAAAAACTTCATTCGGTCAAATGATTGCGTGCTATAAACAAAACATCCATCTACTTCCGTTTGCTAACGTCTTTTTGAAGAGTTTATTCGTTTTTGGTGGGGGGGGGGATAGCTCAATTGGTCATTACGGGGGGGAGATTGCTCAATTGATACCATATTCGATAAAGAATGGGTTATAAACTTAATTTTTGTCAGATCAACATTTCCGTTTTCACCAAATATAGACAATATAAATGATAATCCTTTTTTTTCTAAAATAAATCTGGCATTTCAAATACATGGCAGTATTTTCAAAGCTTAACTGTTGCTTTTGGCTTAAGCTTGTTACATCAGAAAAAACGTAGTTTTAACATTTTTTACTTACATCATTTTTCTGCTAATCCTTATTTATCTTTATTAATTCTCTAATTCAATTTTCCTTCCTTGTCGTCCCTCAAGCATATAAAACACCTAATTTTCACATCCCTCGCTCACTCCTCCTCGTTTATACCCCCCCCTTTTATAACACCGTTACCCCCCACACACGTTCCCATCTCCCCCCGGATAGAAAATGAGTAGGATTATAGGTTAAATGCGCACTTTATATAAAAAATGGTCAGGTTTAGATTTCGAGTAGACTGTGATGTGAGTATAGCAGAAGCTGTTTTCAAAAAAAAACAAGACTGCTGTATAAGGGCGAAATCTTGAATGTTCCAACTTTCTTTTAAGGTATTATGGAGAAGTAATAACATTAAAAGTTAAATGTATTAAAAAAAATGGAAAATTTTTTTTCTAAAATTTGAAATTTTTTTATGAAAATCATCCCCCCACACGCCATCTAAAATAGAAAAAGATAGATTTCGCTCCTTGTAACAAATCAATTGTGGCAAATAAGCTTCTTTCAACCAATTTGGAACGATTTCTAAGACAGATTAACACTTTGCTTATGCGTTAATAGCGCGAAATATATCGCGCGTTAATTGTCCCAAATTGGCCAAAATGGCAATCTTTAAACGCCCATAACTTTACGAAAAATGATCACAGGTGAAATATCTTTTCAAATTTGAGCACAGGGCAACAATATCTTTTGAGTGATATAAAAAAATTCCGTCAAAAATGGCTAGTTAAAAAGTCGAAATTTGTCTGAAGAAAAAAAAATACCCACCCCGTGCACAAATATTCCGTTACTTTCGTACCGAAAGTCGGAACAATAAAACGGTTAAAATCAGTTCAAATGGATTTTAAATGGCTTCTAATCCATTATAATGGATTTTGTTTTGATTGTGCTTTTATAAAAATAATCAATTGTAACAAAAAGTTCATCAATTTTATCGTCTTAAATTGCAACAAAATTCATAACAACATTTTGACACATTTTACCATCAGACTTTCTAGTGTTTTTTCGATTCGATATGCAAATTCAAACAGTTGCAGCACGGAATACACTATACAATCTAAGTAGACAGTGTACAAGTATAATTACAGTTTCAATCGCGCAGTTAAATTGCTTTTGAGTAATGTGGCAAAATTAGAAATGTTTTTATGCCTTATTTGATAGAACAAAAAAAAAGTTATTATAGGAGTGCTTTCTTTTCAGTTTTTTGTATTAAGGCAATAATTGTTGTCATTATGTCGACATAATTCCTAGAAGGAAGCTTACGCTTAGCTTTCAAAAATGAAAACAAGAAAGAAGCTTTCAACCCAAAGCTCATCTAAAGTTTTTTCATAAAAACTGCAGCATCAAAAACAATGTTTTCCATGTCCATGTTATGTCAGCTATAATCTTTAGCTGCTATATCGTAAATTTGTTTTTGCTGCCAACTTTTGCATAAATAGTTTTGTTTTTCAAAACGAAAACATTTTTGCAAGAAGAATAATAATGTATACCCTGAACGTATTTCAACGACAAAAAAAAACACTTCAATAGAGGGCTAGTCTTGTTCTGTAGAAAATTGAAAACAAAATTATACAGGACTGCTCGTATCAGGGCGAAGCCCTGAATGTTTCGACTGCCTTTTAAGGTTTATGGAGCAGCAGTAATAGCATAAAAAAAATAATTAAATTAAATAAAATAATATGAATTTTTTTTTCAAAAATTTGAAGTTTTTTATGAAAATGATCCCCCACACGCCATATAAAGTACAAAAAGAGAGATTTCGTTCCTTGTAACAAATCAATTATGGCAAATAAGCTTCGCTCAACTAATTTGGAACGATTCATAAGACGGATTAAATCTCCGCTTACGCGTTAATAGCGCGAATTATATCGCGCGTTAATTGTCCCAAATTGGTCAAAATGGCCAAAATGGCTATCTTTACCCTCATAATTTTACGAAAAATAATCACAGGTGAAATATCTTTTCAAATTTAAGCTCAGAACAACAATACCTTTTGAATGATAAAAAAAATTCCGTCAAAATGGCTAGTTATAAAGTCGAAATTTAACTGAAAAAAAAACCCACCCCGAGCACAAATGTTCCGTTACTTTCGTATCGAAAGTCGGAACATTTTTTACTTAAGCCGACTAAACATCATTTATAATAGCAGCTTTTATCGCGCACAACTTTTAAAGAAGCAATGGTTTGCACGTCAGTGATATTTTGACGGCTGTCATTTACTGTTAATTGCTCTGTTTGTTTTTTTTCCCAAGTGCAACGTTCCATCAGTTTATTAAACACAAAAATCAAATGTAAGCGGAGTAAAAAACATCCACAAAAAAGGTTTGTTATGCTATTATGACTTAAGAGTTTTGTTGTTTTTCATTTTTGTTGATATGACTTTGAAGTAAATTTAACGTCAAATGGACCCGTGAGAGAGCCCATTTTAAAAAATGAAGGTCGAATTTGCTGATAAAAGTACTTTCAGCTCATTTTTTCAAAAATTAGTTTTAAGAGTAACCGTCTGATTGAAAATTTACCTATTGCTGGCTTTTATTCATATCGGCTGATCTTAAACTAAGGTTTTTGATTATTGGACAAAAAAGTTGATGCTTTGTGTATTGAAAGTTGAGTGCAGAATTGTCATTTCAATTTTCCAATTTTGATTTGATTTTCAATCAATTTTTTATTATTGACTTTGTTAGCAGAATTTGAGATTGTTTGCATATCAAAAGAAAAATGATTAAATTGAACAATTGATTTAGCTGTATCAAAACATAAGAAGTTTGAGGTGTAGCTTTATCAAAACATTTAAGAAACGTTGGGAATAAAACAAACCATTGGAACTGAAGCTATTATTATTCTCGTGGTAGCATTTTTCTTGTATTTAACAACTGGATGTTTTCATGACTTTTTCAGTTTTACCTCACACAGTCATAGAAATTGTCAAAACCAAACTTAACTTGAACTAAAGCGACGAAAGATTTGCAGTTGTAGCTTTGATCCATGTACAGTCCTTGAGAATGATCTTCAGATTTCTTCATCTTAATTTTTAACGACATTTGTCAATCAACTTAACTCCCTCTGTTACTTTTTTAGCTTGTTCCCGAGAGGATTTAATTGGTATATTTGAACCAACAAGCAACAATTTCTATCGATTTACACGAAAAATTGAAATATTGAATTTTTCAAAAAATTATCGAGTTTTTTCCAATTTTCATAAGAAAACTTACATCAGGTTTTTAATTTTTTTGTTAGCTGGCCTCGATTTTTCCTTTTTGTTACTTGAAGGGCTTAACAGCAGCTTTATAGTTATGTGATACTGAGTGGTGATGATTGAAATCTACTAGATTTCTTCATCATTTTTTTTTGAATTTTTTGCTCAAGTTCTTGTTCCGCATACCTAAAATCCACGATTGTAAATTCTGCTTTCTTGAGAATTGAAAAATTTAGTTTCTGTTTTATTTAATACTAGTAACCTTTGTTTTTTTGGCATTCATTGCCAGATAAAATTTTCTTGATGCAAATTTGGAAGGGACGGAAGATTTTGAGTTTTGAACAGTTTTTCGACTTATCGCTGACCTAATCCGACCTAATTCTCAACCATCTGTTTCCTGTCCACAGTCGATGAATTTTGGAGTGCTGGAAAAATTTAATTTCGACTAAATTTTTCAGAAAAAGGTAATGTTTTAGTAAACCAAACAGATTTATTTGAATATGCTAGATTGTCGCAACTTTGAGTGATAAAAAAGTTTTTAACTCCACTGAGTCTGTTTTGAAAAGTGTTTTGATTGATCTAAAATTTCACAAAAACAATGTTTACAAAGGTGGCCGACAATTATTCCCTGACTCGCTGAATCAAATTTTATCGGTATGTTGCAATTATAAGTGTTGAATTCACAATTGAATAACCAAATTGAAACGTCTACAGTGCAAAATAAACTGCAATCAATTTTGACAATATGTCGACTATTATCACAGTTTCATGAATTGATGATATTTTGAGCAAAACAAAGTCCTTGTTCTTTTTCATGGGTCATTTTTGGCAATCGTTGTATATATTTTTGTTTTGAAGCTTTGGTTTGGCTTTTGAAACTCTCTGCATAGAAACAAGTTTAGCATCGAGTCTAGCTGTTTTTCTTACAATAAAATATGTTAGGTGAAATTATTATTTTTGAAATTTTACAAAAATTGATTACCTACCACTTACGAAAAAATGAAAACCCGTAAATGTGTTTCGGCTCTTTTCCAGTTCCCCCCTTTTTTAACGTTCTCATAGTGCAATGAAATTTTGTTGTAAACAAATCGACATCTGTGAACAGACTATTTTTCATACTTTACAGTGTAACATCACGCATTTAGCCATAATAACTCGTGAAACAAACATAGAACTCGTTATTTTGAAAAAGGGGAAACTGGAAAAGAGCCCTGACATCAATCGAAAACAGTTTTCTACCTAAACAAAACTCATTATTGCGGAGAAAAATTCTCTCAGCTTTATGTTTAAAAATGGATTTGTTGTGATGGTTGTCAAAGCCCGTCTGTCTATACGATCGTTTGTCATTGTTTTTTGGCCGTAAGCCATTCCTTGCAAAGAATACAGAGATCTCTCCGCATTTGCGTAGTTTCTCACTTTGATAGCAATTTCCGCTCCTGTCCCTTCGTAGTTTCTACCAAATCCACCCCTCTCCAGCATTTTCGAGTCATCTTATTTATACTGACCCTTGCAAATTGATATATTAGTCTTTACCAAACTGAAAAAATAGGCCTTGGAAAATGTTTGGGGAAAAAAGTCGCTGAAAAAATTCTTTCTAACATAATTGTTTGAAAATTCATTTAATTAGAAAAAATGAATAATTTTTTTAATGGTTTGTCAAGAAAACCAAAACCAATATCATAAAAAATTGAAATGAATCTTGGTGATTGATTTATCAACCATTTTAATTTTTTATACTCCAATTTATATATTTTTTGCATCTATAATATTTTCTGTCAAAAGAACAATGAATATGCGATAAAAGTTGAAAAAGAAACTCTTCAAATAGGAAAACAATTCAAACAAGAGAAAAAATAACCTATTTACTCAAAAACTTAATCACCAATACGCCGATTTATAAGTCTCTGTATATTCTATCAGTATAAAAGCAGCTTTAATTGTACAAACTTAACACTGCAGCCATGTTTTGCACATCATCAAAAACTTGAAGTTAAAATCATATTTTTTTACAAACCGCAGGGTCCCTTAGTTGAAGCCCAAGTTTGGGGAAAAAGAAAGATCTGTATGCCCCTTGGTTGTGCTATTTCTTTCATTTTCTTATAAAAATTGACTTCTAAAAGTTAAGTTATAAAAGCTATACTTGGCAACTGAACGTAACCTCAATGGGATTCAAACAAAACTTGATATCTTATAAGAAAAACAAAATTTGCAAAAAAAAACTGTTTCTGCTTGTTTTTCTGAAAATTGTTTTGATTTTGAGAACAATCGCCTGGTATAAGTAATTTCTATTTTTTTGCTTTTTTTTCCACATCAGCTCAATTTGTTTTTAGAATTTCGAGAACTGAAAAAAAAACAATCATTGTTTTGTGGGGATTGCGTACTGCAAAATTGGAGCGCAAAATAATTCGATTTTCATGTTTTTTGTTAGCACCCAGTTCTATCCAAACTTAAGATCTAAAACAATTTCCAAAAACAATTTAACTTTATGAAAGTCTAAGAAACTATTTTGGAGGTAGGACAAAAAAGCTAAGGACCGAAACAACTCGAAATTAACCGAGTTAAATTTTCTCCTGAAGTAGATTTTCCCTGTATAATTCAATTGAATGTCATCCAAAAATACTGAGGCAAGGCAACATTGAGTTAAAACAATTATTCTGCCTACCCATCTTTGAATCTATCAAAATCACAGAGCAAAAAAAAAATTTTGAAAGAAGAAATTTTTTATGGTTTTTTATAAAAAAAAAGTATGCTTGCAAATTTCTTCGTTGGCGAAGTTTTTTCAATTAGCTTAGCTCACTGATGTTTTTCAACTTTTTGTACCAAAAACCTTATCCAGTATATTTGAATCAACGAAAAAAATTCTCATCGGTTGTAACGGACTTAGAAAAATTAGAAAAAAGAAAATTTTTTAAATATTGGATCAAAAACTGATTTTACTGGTTTTTTTTTGTCCAAAAATATTCCAGTTTTTATCATAATTTTTAACATAATCAACACATTTTTTGCACTCTGTTTTCAAACCTGATCTGAATTATTTTTTCGCTCAACTTTTTTGGTCTGATTTTACGTATTAAGATCAAGTCGCTTTTTCCTATTCATGATCTTTTACCGAATCTTTGAAAATACGGAAATTCAAATGCAATGAAGAAAAAATGGATGTTTTTTGCTGGACAAAATTAAGTCAAAATCAAGTCAAAGCTATCCGCAAACTGGAAAACATTTAAGTCAGTAAAATAAAGTTCGGACTGAAGAATGATAAAAACGCAATCAAGACAATATCTTACTAGAAACGCCGTTTCGAAAAGCCAAAGCAGATCAACTCAGCAACAATCATTTGCTGACTCGTATTTGAGTTTGAAAACAATTGTCTTGTCAACAGGAAGCACATATGTTTCAATCAAAAATTAATTTCCTTTTACTTTTCTTTTAAAGTCAATTTTGCAAAAAATGAACGAAATGCATTGATAAATTCATGCAGTAATCTTTGGAGGGCTTTTAGGAACCCAACCTAATTATTAGAATCCAACTTCGTTGAGTTTCAAAAAACCTGATCGGTTAAAATAATTATAAAAACTGAAAAAAAAAGTTTTTTTTATGTGACATCATGACTAATGTTGTTCGATCTGATCTGAAAACTAAAATCAAAACCTTAGAAGCTTTTTGGTCAATAGTATGAGAATCGAATTTCTTTTGGAGAAATTTTCAATTTCATGGTTGGTTCCGCAGCAAAATCATCTAAATTTTAGAGTGATTGCTGTATACGATTTTGTACCCATTTTGTACGTGTCACTTTTCATTATTGTATATACGCTTGCATAGAGAAATGTTTGTTGGAAATGCTTTCTCCAAGAACACCTAAAGAATTCTACAAGTTAGACCAGTTCTTACATCTCAAACTTATTTTTATGCCCAGTTTTTTTTTATTTTGCCCGAAGTTTTTTTGTATTCTAGTTTGTATTCCTGTCGCTTTGAACAAATGATTCAAATATGGATAAATTTTTGATTTCATTGAAAAATGGAAACTCAATTTTGTTGAAAGCTGTATTCAACATCGATGCGAGAAACGCTCTTAAGAAGCGAAGTGGTTTGAGCGTAAAGCAAAAACAATCTAAGAGGCAAGTAGCAGCGAATCTTATTTACATTTGACAGCAATCGTTTTGAAATCAGAAAGCAGAAATTTTTTATGTGAAAACTGTTTCATACATTTCTTCCTTTGAAGTGATTTTTTTTTAAATTTGGTTTGGAAGTAGTGCGTAAATAGATTGAAACTGTAATCTTGTAACTGAGCGCTTGATTTCTTGTATAATCAAACTCGCAGAAATTTACTTTAAAATTCTAGTTTTTTGAGAGTGTCAATAAATTAGGTGAAGTCAATACAGCAATCATGTCTTTTCGTTGTTCTATTGGGAAAAATTGAAAGTCAGCTCTTGCCTAACTTATGGCGTAGATACTTAGATTTGATTTTTCTAGTTTCATTGAATTCATTAGGCGAAAGCTCTGCATCTGCTAAAAAGTACTTGGCGCCAAAAAACGAATTGTTTTTAGTTTCCAATTCAGTTTTTTTTTCAGAATTCACATTTTAAACTGTTGAATGCATTAAAAAATCAATTCTTAATTATTCTTGAACATTAACCAGCTGTATTGTTAACTGGTGTATTTTTCCTTTTCCGAAACTTAAAAATTAGATATATTTTTTTCGCTGCATTTTTACTCAGCATATTTTGCTAAAGTTTACTTCACTTCCTTCATTGTAGCAAAAAAAAGGTTGTCGTAATGAAAACAAAAGTTTTTTTGAACGATTTGTTCGTCGAATTGTTTTTAGAAAAAATTAAATTTTCCCTCTTTCTAACTAGTCACTTGGTTTTAGTTTGTTAAATGATTGAGTTGCTTCAAAATTGACCATAGAATAATTTTAGCCTTTTTTTTGAAAAAAAAACAACCCAAAATTTGATTAACAGCGATTTGGGTCAATTTTTTATTGCAAATCTAGCTTGTCTTATTTTTAGTTTTTTTTTCTGCCAAATCTGTTTAGTATATTTCAGTTTTAGTTATTTAATTCAGTTTTCATATAATTTTATATGATGGGTGAATATACTTTTAGAGCTATGTGTGTTTTGAAGTTGGGGCATACGGTTTGAAGTTGGGGCATACGGTGTACTTTTGTGTCGCTCCACTGTTCTTTATGATTTTTAGGACTCTATTTTTTATTCGACAAAATAAACTTGAAACACTACTAATTTGTTACAAAATTGGCCGTTGTTGCTACGGGATTTTGGCCCTCAAAAATCCGACTAAAGCTCGTGCGAATTGTACGAATGTAACGATGCAATTCATTGTAAATTGTAAGTATAGTAATCAAACCAAAAGTCTTTTTTTGTCTTTTTAGTTGGTCTCTCAGGTCTTTTTAGATTAAATTTTATCTGTGTATGTAGCAAGCAGTAGATCGAAAAGTTAAAGTAATAGTCGTTGATAGATTCTTGTCTGACAGTGTCATACAGTTCTCAACCTCTCGTGAAGGAATGGTTGTTCACTTCTTTCATAGAGCACCGTCGATCTCTATTAATCTCCAAAGCCTTGTTCAGCAGATCTCGTAGGTTTGCAGACACATTCTGTAGGTTTTCCGGGCGCCAGGACTGTTTCTGACAAGGATTTGAACCAGGACTTGCTTTCCATCCCATTGCACATTCGCAGATAACCACACCGAAAGCCCATACATCGACTTTGCTGTTATAACTTGAAACATTATGACCAAAGTACTCTGGAGCCATGTAGGCCGGTGTTCCAATGACATCTTCGTCGTCAAAATTTTTGCCTAGCAGAGCGATACCGAAGTCGGCTACTTTGAATTGGGATCCCTTCGTTAGAATGTTGGGGCCTTTGATGTCTCGGTGAATCACACCCTTATCATGCAAAAAGCAAAGACCACCTGAAACTTGTCTGATCATACCAGCTAACTGCGCTTCATTCATTTTGCCCATCGATGGTCGCAGATACTTGTCTAGATCCCCGTCACAGAGCTCCATCACCAAGTACAACTTGTTGCCAACCTAAAATTTATAACTTTCAACCCCAATAGACGCTCAACCGTTTTGTTATACGCCAGTTAAAAGCTGCTTAAAAAACTTCTAGTTTAGCGAGAAAACTAAAATACTCACTCTTTTTTTGTTTTGAAAATGTTTTGGCCAGTTGATGCTTAAATTTTTGTTTTTTGTTGAAAACTTTTTCTAAAGCAAAGTAATGTCAATAACCTACCGAAGTGTTTAAAATCGTAAGTCGCACTATTAAACTGATTTTGGAAAAATGTTTTAAACAAAAAATTATACGAGCAGAAAACTTGAAAACGTTTTGAAATTGACAGTCAAACTTTGAAAATTTAGTCTAGAGGTTTGTTATCTGAGTTGTCAATTTTAAAGGCTTCTAATTGAACTATATGATGCTATATATATATATATATATATATATATATATATATATATATATATATATATATATATATATATTGTAAAAATTAAATTGTTTCTCACCTTGTCGTAGTCGAAGAAAGTTACAATGTTTGGATGTTTCAATGCTTTGAGGAACTTCAACTCCTCAACAGCCAGTCTGTCTAATCGATCGTTTGTCATTGCTTTTTGGCCGTAAACCATTCCTTGCAAGGAATACAGAGATCTCTCCGCGTTTGCGTAGTTTCCCATTTTGATCGCAATATCCGCTCCAATTCCTCTGTAGACTGTACCAAATCCACCCCTCCCCAGCATTTTGGAGTCATCGTATTTATACTGACCATTGCAAATTGATATAATAGTCATTGCCAAACTGAAAAGCTAATCCTGTGAAAACTTTTGGTGAAATGAATTTGGTCAACAACTCAAACATGAAAAAGAATAACCTATTTACTCAAAAACGAAATCAACAATACGCTGATTTACAAATCTCTACATAATCTGTTAGTGTAAAAGCAGTTTTTATTGTACAAAACTAACACTGCAGCCATGTGTTTTTAATCATCAAAATCTTCAAATGAAAATCATTTATTGTTTTTTTTGAAGCTTTGTTGAAGCCCAAATTTGGCGAAAAATAAAGATCTATATAATCTTTGATTTTGCTATTTCTTTCAAACCTTCCTAGAAATTGATTTTTAAATATTAAATTATAATTGTTATTCTTGGCCTTAGAACTTAAACTAATTGGACTCAAGAGGAAACTTAAAATCTTAAATGAAAAACAAAAATTTGCAAAAAAAAATTATTTCTGCTTCTTTCTAAAAAAATGTTAATTTTGAGAATAATCGCCGGATAAAAGTAATTTTCAATGATATGATTTTTTCTCACATCAGCTCTATTTGTTCTCAGACCTTCGAGAAATGAAAAAAAACAATCACTGTCCTTTTAAAATTGGAGCGCAAAACTCCGTTCGGTTCTCGTTTTTATGTTAGCACCCAAATTCGTCCAATCTTCAACTTTGTGAGCGGGTAAATATTAAATCTAAAAAAATTTTAAAAACTATTGAACTTTTTTAATGTATGAGAAACTATTTTGGAGGTTGGAAAAAAAAAACTAAGACCCGAAACAATTCGAAATTAACCGAGTTAAATTTACTCATGAGGTGGTTTTTTCTGTAACTATCAATTGAACGTCATCCAAAAACCTAGAGTCAAATTTATATTAGCACCCAAATTCGTCCAATCTTCCAACTTGGTGAGCGGGTAAATATTGATTCGAAAATAATTTCAAAAACCCATTGAACTTTTTTAAAGTATAAGAAACTATTGTGGAGGTAGGACAAAAAACTAAGACCCGAAAAAATCCGAAATTAACCGAGTTAAGTTTACTTTTGAGGTGAATTTTTGTAACTATCAATTGAACGAAATCCAAAAACATTGAGGCAATGCAATAATGAGTTCAAGCAATTTTTCTGCCGACCCACCTTTGAATCTATCAAAATCACAGAGCAAAAAAAAACTTTTTGAAAGAGGAAAAATGTTATGGTTTTCTATAAAAAGTATGATTGCAGATTTCTTCGTTGGGGAAGTTTTTTCAATTAACTTAGCTCACTGATGTTTTTCAGCTTTTGTTATACCAAGTGCCTTATCTAGTAAATTCGAATCAACGAGAAAATATTCTAATCGTTATAACGCAATCGAAAAAAAAATTGGTTTTAATTTTTGGATTAAAAACTGATTATATTGGTTTTTATTCGTCCAAAAATTATCCAATTTGTTTCATAATTTTCTCAAAAAACAGTAAAAAGACGCCCATTTTTTAAAAAAACTTTACAAAAAAATAAATGACCACTGCTTTTTACATAATAACTGCGGTTTTTATGTTTTTTTTAGTTAAATTGTTCTAATTTTTTGATTTTCCCACAGTTCTTTGGTTTTATACATTTTTTGCAGTCTGTTTTTAAATCTGATCTGAGTACTTGGTTTCGGTCATTTTTTGTAGTATGATTTTAAACATTAAGATTGAGTCGTTTCTTACTACTCATAATCTTAACCGAAGCTTTGAAAACACGCAAAGTCAAGTGCAATGAAGCAAAAGTGGATGTTTTTGCTAGGCAAAATTAAGTCAAAATTAAGTCAAACCTATCCGCATATTGGAAATCAGTTTTGGAAAAAAAGTTTTAGGTCAGGGAAGTAAAATTTGGACTGAAAGAATGAAGACAATATAGGGCTACAAACGGAATGAAGAAAATATTGGGCTAAAAACAGTGCTTGCCAACAGTTATCTTTTTCTTCCGACTTTCGTAACAAAAGTGACAAAAATTTTGTGCTCGGGGTGGGTTTTTTTCTTCGGACAAGTTTCGACTTTTTAACAAGTCACTTTTGACAGATTTTTTTTATAACATCCAAAAGGTCTTGTCGCTCTGAGCTTAAATGTGAAAAGATATTTCACCTGTGATTAATTTTTTGTAAAGTTATGGGGGTTTAAAGATAGCAATTTTGGCCAATTTGGGAAATTAACGCGCGATTTAACTCGCGCTATTAACGCGTAAGCTAAGTATTAATCCGTCTTAGAAGTTGTACCAAATTGGTTGAAGGAATCTTATTTGCCATAATTGGTTTGTTACTAGGAGCGAAATCGATCACATTATACTTTATATGGCATGGCGGGATAATATGCACAAATCGTTGCGGGTTACACATAATTTTCTAATTCATCGCAGTTTAACACTTCATTTTATCCCCCCAGCCAGTTAAGCCCCCAGTACCCAGTATACTACCACCCACCAGTTTACTATCCCCCCAGTTTACCTCCTCCCACCATTTACCCCCCCCCCCTCCAGTTTACCCTGCCCCTTTAGCTTGGGGGGGGGGGGGGGGTTGGGGGTAAGAAAGCTTGAGGGGGCGAGGGGATGACCAGTTTATCCCCCCTCCCCCGGTTTATTTACCTCCACCCCGTTCAGTTTATTTACCCCCCCCCCCCCCCCAGATTTATTTAAACCCCCCTCCCCCCCCAGATTTATTTAATCCCCCCCCCGTTTACTTCCCCATCCCCCCAGTTTATACCCCCCAGCTTACACCCCTCCCCCCAATTTACCCTGCTCCTTTAGTTGGGGAGGGGGGGGGTGGGGTAAAAAGCTTGAGGGGGCGAGGGGACGAAGTTGAGACATGGCATTTAGTAAACGACAGGGCATAAATTCTGCAAACTTCTCGCAAAATTTGCAAAGTTTTGCAAAAATAATCGAATTTAGTTCTAAAAAATGAAATGGATTATAATTAATTATAATGGATTATAATGGATTTTCATTTCAAAATAATCAATTAAAATGGATTATCTTGGCAAAAATAATCGATTTCATTGACAAAAATAATGGATTATAATCGATTATAATGGATTATAATGGATTATAATGGATTATATTTGTTCAAAAATAATCGATTATAATGGCTATATAATCGATTTCGTTGTCTGAAATTTACATCCGTAATGGATTATATTCGATTATTTTTGTCTCGGGAATCCATTATAATCGATTAGAATCCATGGGCGCTCGGTGCGGGTTATAATCCGTTATATTGGATTTTATCGGATTGTGTTTTCACGGAATTATTTGATTCATAATGACAATCTAATCAATATATTGATCTGCTTTAGCAACAATAATGAATTATATGTAAGTGTTTTAGACAACGTTTTCCCATTTTAACAATTTTATCCGTAAAACTCCGATGCGGGTAGATTTCCTAGTAGTTTTCGATGTAATAAACAAACTCAAACCGCTGACACAAACTGAAACTCAAACCGATTTGATATTCAAACTCAAACTCAAATACACTAAGCATAATCTATGTCGACAGTATGACAAATAACAATTTCTCTCACACGGTCAGCTTTCGAGCCATAAAGCAAAAATACAAATGTCAATATGGCAACATAGTTGCAAAGACAGAAGAAATGAACCAGAGTTTTCAATGAATTGCAAACGGAAAAGGAAAAATTACTGTTGTCATTATGTCGACATAGTTCTGAGAAGGAAACTAACGCTTAATTTTTAAGAAATTTACACAGAAGAAACGTTTCAACACATAATTAAGTTTTCTGCATAAAAACTGCAGAGCCAAAAACAATATCATCTATGTCATCATTATGTCAGCTATAATCTTAAGCTGCTATATCGCAAATTGGATTTGCTGCTCCTTTGCAACTATATTATTCAACGTCAAATCGAAAACGCAGCGATTATCTATGTTTTTTTGGCTCAATTGGTTCATTTGAACCAAACAGGAAAAAAATTCTAATGACTGTAACAAAATTTAAAAAAAGTTGAATTTTTCCGAAAATTATCCAGGTTTGTTAATTTTTGTTGAAAAACGGTAGGAAATTAGTCGCCCATTTTTCAAAACATTTTCTAAAAAATCAGATTGGTTTTTTTTTCACGAAAATGCAGGTGCAGGTGTTGCTTTTTGTTGACTAGTGTCAATTCTCAATTTTTGTGATTCGAAGGTCCCAAAAAGAACCTTCATAGTTATGTGATACTGGTGAGGGTGTTATGTTTGAAAAAAAACTAGTTTCATTTATCGTTTTTATTTGCAAAATTTGCTCAGCTTATCGATCTGCATAGCTAATATCCACGCAAGTACAGTCGGCTTAAATGTCAATTTGTAAGTTTTATCCAAAGTTTATTTAGAACTAGCAATTTTTTTGGCAGTTTTTACTTGACGAAAATTTCCCGAGCCGAGTTCCGAACAAATGCCAGATTTTGTGTTTGAACCACATTACGAGGCCAAACTGTGCACTGGATAGGCGCACAATTTTGTGTCTGTATGTTCCTGGATTCCATAGACAAGGCTTTAAGCGTGTTGAAAATTTGTCGGAACGATCAAAGAAAATGAAAGAACAAAAGACGAACAAAGAGAGCGTCCTTGTTGCGGAATCCGCTTACAATGCTCAAAACAAACAGTTTGGCTTCGTAATGCAATTTTTCCATTTTACTTGTCATCATTAAATATCGACTGTCTGTTTCTATTGACTGATATATCGCAAATGGTGCGATAATTTGATAACCTTCGAGTAAGAAAAGATCGCATTTGGAAAACTGATTCATCAAAAATTTACATCTGAACAACTTGGAACATGACTTTTAATCATAGGGTGGTCGGGAGTAGCATTAGTTAGAAAACTTAAGGAGAGTTTAGTTAGCGGATTTTTGTTTTGTCATACAGCCCGGGTCGAGATTGTGGTTCTACAATCAGACGGTCGCGACCAAATTCTGGAATTTCCAGACTGCCGCGACCAAAAATGGGCCTTTTCAGACACCCGCGACCAATATTTGCCATATTTGGTATTTCCAGACTTTTCGGACCGAGGCAATGTTTCCGCGACCGGTGCGACCGAAGGAAAGTTAATCGCGACCGGCGCGACCAAAAGAATCTTAATTGCCACCGGCACGACCGAAGGCATGTTGGCCATGACGGTCGAAAATTTAGTCGCGGCGGTCGAAGAATTAGTCGCGGCGGTCAAAAAGTTAGTCGCGACATGGTCGAAAAATTAGCCGCGGTGGTTAAAAAAATTAGTCCCGACCTGGTAAAAAAATTGGTCGCGGCGGTCAAAAAAATAGTCGCGGTGGTCGAAAAATTAGTCGCAGCAAGGTCGAAAAAATAGTCGCGGCGGTCGAAAGTTAGTCGAGGCAGTCAATTATTCGGGGCAAGGTCGAAAAAATGGTCGCGGCGGTCGAAAAATTAGTCGCGATGGTCGAAAAAATAGTCAAAAAATTTGTGGCGGCCGCCAAAAAACTAGTCGCGGTTGTCAGAAAAATTAATGCGTTGGTCAAAAACTTAAGCGCGGCGGTCGAAAAATTAGTCGCGACGGTCGGAAAATTAGTCGCAACGGTCGAAAAATTAGTCGCGGTGCTCGAAAAACTATTCGCGGTGGTCAAAAAGTCAGTCCCGGCCTTGTCAAAAAATTAGTCGAAGTGGTCAACAAAATTACTCGCTGAGCAAAATATTGGTCTCGGCGGTCATAACATTAGTCGCAGCGGTCGAAGAATTAGTCGCAGATAGGTCGAAAAATTGGTCGCAGCGGTCGAAAAAATAGTCGCAGCGGTCAAAAGTTCCGTCGCGGCAAGATCAAAGAATTAGTCGCAGCGGTTGAAAAATTAGTCGCGCTGGTCGAAAAACTAGACCCAGCATGGTCAAAAAATTGTCTGGCGTGGTCAAAAAACTAAAAGTGGCATGGTCAAAAAATCGGACCGACCAAATTTTTAGACTATGCCGCAACTAATTTTTCGACCGCCGCGACTAATTTTTTGACCATCGCGACTAATTTTTTGACCGCTTCGCTTATTTTTTTTGACCGCCGCACTAATTTTTTTGACCAGGCCAGGACCAATGTTTCGACCATTGCGACCGAGATACGGTATTTCCAGAGTTTTTCCGCCATTTTAAACCCTGTCCAGACTAAAGTCGCGAACCTCGACTCGGGAGCTCTCAGCTCCACGTGAACGGATGGCTGCTCACTAATTTAATGTGTAAACTACCACTGCTAAATTTCTAGTTGATTTTTACCTCCCTCTATTTGCATTCATTTTCATTGATAACTTTGACGACTTCACTAACGCAATATCCCACACAATGATAACGCTTGTGATTAGTAAGTGTTATCAAATTGAAATAAAGGCTTTTTTCAGGGTTAACAACTTTTTCACAGAATCATTGAATCGCTTGTATCTTGGCTTATAAAGACTTCAAGCTTCTTTGCGTACCAAGCCACTTTAACCTGGAGGCAACAATTATGCCTTGGACGGCAAAGGTCCTGTGTTCAAATCTGAGTAGGACCTGTTTTTTTTTCATACTGGAAAAATTCTGTTTCAACTAAAAATGTCGGCCCATTATTTGTCTGCTTATTTTTTGTAGGCTTAGTTGTAATATCTTGGAATCGTTTTTTTTATGCTGCGCGCATTTTTTTAATGTTGCTTTTAGTGTTCAGTTTTACTTCTACAATATGTAACTTTACTTAACTTGACTTCCTACTTCCTTCCTTTTTTTGGTTCGTTAAAAAATCTTATGGGCCAAAAATAACTCGGACTATTTTTTATCGGCCTAATGACCTAATTTTGGGTCGTTTCAAGGAAAACACAATTTTCTCACTTCCCGCCGCATTTTTCAAGTTGGTTGTATTTTATCCAATCAGTTTGTTGAAATTTATTTTTTCGTTTTGGAAAATGTTTTCATATTTTTGCAAAAGTTTTTTTTTTCTCACACACTTCTACTCAGTTTTATAAAAAAAAAAGATGTCAATTTTTCACTTGACTCCTCTGTTTACCGCCTTCAAAAAAGTGTGGGGGATTATTTGACCCATTTTTTTATAAAAAAATTTTTGTTTTCTCGATAACTGCACCTCTCAAATTGAGTTTTTTGTATAAATGAGTAGTATTTTTTAGAAAAACTCTCCTGCATAAGAGGCTACGCCCACTTTTTTTTGTCTAAATAAAAAGCCCTCGGAATTGTCCACTTTTATTTTTTGCCAGTTTTGTGATTTTTTTCTATGACTTCTCTAGATATTGTGAGTTCAAGGGAGCCGTTCAAGGGAGCAGTTCAATTTAGCGGCCACTCACAAATTTTTTTACACGAAAAGTTATCGCCCTCGGAAAAGTCAAACTTTTGATTTTTTGATGGTTTTTAGAAATTTTGAAAATCCTCAAAAACTAGGGGTTGTGGGTAGCTCATTTGGTTTTGTAACCACGTCCCAATTTATCTGACTTCAAAAGTTTTGATTTTGACCTGTTTTTTTTTCGAAAAATAGTTTTTGTTTTTTTAAATTAAAAAATGCTCGCCCAAGTCTAAAATTTTGGGTTTAATCGAAAATATCTATGCCCAGTTTGTGTAAAAAAAAGTTATGGCCTTCACACATGTCAAAGATTTGAAACTTAGACAGTTTTTTTCGACTATACGCGAAAATCACCGTGCCAATTCTGAGGTTGTGTTTTTATGAAGAAATCCGCTTTTGTAAATTTTTTTGCACAAGCGGCCACAATATGTAAAATGTTTTTTGCCGCAGCAAGTTATGAATTTTGGAAAGTCTTTTGATCGTGTCTTTGAACTTTTGAGCGTTTTTTTTGGATTTTCTTAATAATTACCTAATCAAATCTGAGAAAAAAAGTTCAATTGAAAAATAAAACGGTTGCAAAAGCGGCGACTCCTTAATTTTTTTTAAGAGAAATGTTATATCCTCGGAAAAATTGATTAACTCAAAATAAGTGGAGAAACAACTAAGTTTTTGGGCAAATTCCAATTTTTAAAACCATTTATTTCGTGCCACATGAGTTAAGAAAATTCATTCAGTATCAAGCACGTACCTCCAGCTTTAGCTGGCACCTAGTTGTTTTTATCGAGACCTGCCAAGTTTTTTTTTTCAACATTTAATTTTTTTTCGACTGTTTTTATTTTTTTGTTGTATCGCATGTGGTGCGAAGCTCCGTTTCGCCTCGGTGTCAAAAAAGCTCAGGGCCAAATAGAAAATGTGTTCAATACATACCGTTAAAGCTTCATCCAAACAGAACGACTCGAACATTATCTTCTTTGAATCTGGATCCCTTCTGTAAGGTTTTTGTTATAGTTTTATTTCTGCGGAGTAGATGCAGTTTTTTGTGCCTAACTGAAGCCTTGTTACTTTTGTCTAGAGTTTATTTAACGCTATTGACCTCTAATTTCCTTACGCTTAACCCGTGAAAACAATTTGAGTCAAAGGTTGAACGTTGACGGGTTCTGTGTTTCAATCTAATCTTTGGATCTATAATTGCCATCTTTGCTTTTTCTATCAACTGTTCCGTCAATTTGTTTTCTGATAAAGCGCAAGAAATGCGATGCTCCGTTTCGCCTCTGTAGGGAAATTGCTGAAAACTAAAAAATTTGAGTAGCCACCCTTTATCCATTACTTAGAAGTGATGAATCGACGAGTTCTAGCAGATTTCTTTGGTTAATGAATTTGGTACAATGAGCTTAGTTCTCGGATCGTCTTTTTTTTCCGATTTATTTGCCCTACTATTTTGATTCAAAACAAAGAGGAATTTATCCCTCATTTTATTTAAATAAGACAGGGAGTTTTTAAAAAATTTGAGTCTTTATGTCGACATTGTTTTGAAAATGTCCAGTTGTCTTTTTCTAAGTTAACGGTGTTTTTACCTTGCTCAATTTTTTTTAGTAGTTTAATTGATCAATTTAGGTATTAAAAAGACTTCAAGTTTAGAATTTTTGTTTTATCTCAATTTTTTTCACAGTGTTTTGGTATGATTTTCTTTAAGCTTATCTGCCTAAAAGATTTCTTCTTATTTTACTTGGGCTGAGTATTATATTTCTTGGTCGTACGAGCTAAAGATGTTTTATAGATAAGCGCTCTACTTACCAAAAGAGTAATTTTTTGTACAGTTTTCTTTTGGCGTAACGGATCTTTTGAAGTTTTATTCTAATTTTTTTTTAACTCTATCTTTCTAAAAATCTTAGTGGCAAATCATAAAGTATTGAATAAAGCTTATATTCCTCCCATTGCCGTAAACATTCAGAGGCTCCTGACCCTACAAAGGGCAAAAGACTCTTCGAAATGATAAGCATAATAAATGCAACCAAAATTTTCCTGCAAAATGAAAAACAAGCTACCAGTAAAACTAAGACAAGTAGGACGTGTGTACAGATTTGTTTTTTTTTCCAATATAAAAGATTAGTAATCATCTTCATAACTGATCTTTATGATTTTAAACGCAACATCATAAACAAAACAAAAATAAACACTTGTTTCCAAAATTCGACCCTGGCATAAAATTGAATTGGATTTTTTTCTGGAAGAAATAAAAATTTTTATATGAAAATTTATTTGATGATGAAACTCAAATTAACCAAATGAACTGTGATTAATTTTTAAATATTTTTAAACGAAAAGCTCAGAAGCAATAACGAATCATAATTATTAAAAATAACATCAAATCAACTACAAAAACATCAAAAACCTGGGTAGATTGTAGAGTAGAAAATGAAATATCAACAGACAAAACTAAATTAGAAAAAACTGAACCTATAATCAAACAGTTTTGAAAAAAAATTACATTAAGAAATAAATGAGAGCATAGAAACAACAAGACATAAACAAAAAATCTACTTTGTGAAGGAGTTACACATCTATGAATAAAGAAAGTTGCTATGTAAGTTTTGAGAACAGATTGCAACCGACCTTATTTCATAAAGCTGGAACGGAGAAAATTATGAATAAAAATTTCATCAAGAGAGTTTCAGACTAGAAGGAGATTACATATGCATGTTCAGATTACATACGCCTGTTCTTTCAAAGGGTACGAAAAAAATGATAATTGATCAAAATAGGAAAATATTTAATTTTGTTTTAATTAGTACACAGAGTTTGTACCCTGGATTCAGAGCTGCAGACAATGTTAAATACAGATCTTCAACCAAAAGTTTTTGGACAAGTTCTTTGTAAGAAATTATCAACTGATTAAACTCATATTTGAGTGGAAAAAACATAACAAAAAATTTGCCGTTCAGGATATGTTGAAAACGGGATGCAAAGTTCCACAGCGTTCTTGCAATGAGATTTCATTTGCTTGTAATTGTAGCGAAGTTTAAAATGAAAGGAAAATATATTGCACAGAAATTATTCTCTATTATTACAAATGGTACTTGACCTTTCTACAGATCCCTTTCGCATAAGTTTACCATGCTTCCAGATCATATATTGGATTTATAACACTTATACAATGTTATCACAAGTCAAGTATCAACATTGTATCTCTTTTTAATCAATTATAGCAAAAAATTTAGAGAAATCAACGAAAGACTCCACAGAAGTTTCGAAATCATCATAACTTGGATTATTCATAACAAAAACTATTAAATTTCACGGGTATTAGTTTTCTGTATGCCCCTACAGAAATAAAAGAAAAGTACATATATACTCAGTGTTAATCCATTCGGCGTGAGATTGCATTTACGTCCTGAACTGCAGCATAAATGTTCAGATCTAGATTAAAATTTTTTTTGAAGTTTTCGAATTGACTTAAAGTTTTGTTGCGTGTCTTGTTTTTACGTGTCTTGTTAAAGGTCTTGTTACGTGTCTTGTAAAAACCTGCCAAACAAATAAAAACTTTTTTTTTTAAATTTAGCAAAATAGATTCCCGACGGCCTTTTGATTTTTATAATAGTGGTTTTAGAAATTAATCTTTTTATTGCAGGCTTTTCATTTGTGCAATTTGTCTTAATATCCCGTCGTTTTAAAAAAAATTAATTTCTCCGCAAAAATTGCGGAGGGATAGAGTTGAGTTGAGGTTGATGAACTCGGGAGATGAACCCCCCCCCCACAACTTGAGTTTAATGATATCCTTTCACAGAATCAAAGCATCAGAGAATAACAATTTAGGAACGCTGATAGTTTATGTATATGTTGGGAAAAAATGATATGCCTTTAAAAAGATCAAAAAGTCAGAGAATATCATTTAAAGAACATTCATTTTCTCTCTTTTTTTTCAAATATGGTTCATTTGTTCGTATCACATCGTCTTGACACAAATTAAAAGTATTCATTTCAAAGTGTTTCTTCCGAAGGCCATGAGTAACCAATCCAATCTGAATTTCAATCTTCCAGTGAGTATTTGTTATTTTTTTTGTTGGTTTTGGGGGTCTTTTTTTTGTCACTGGTCTGGTGTGAGAGAGATGAGGGGGGACGGTAAAGTAGGACAGATTCAGTATATGTTCAGATACATTTTGATAATTATTCAGTAAATATAAAACATGGGCTGTTGCTTTCGCAAAACAGATATTGGAATATTTAGAGAGAAACTAACTTTAGTTAGGTTAGAAAGTTCCGATTTTGTTTTGAAACTCCGCCCCTCAGGCTTTCACTACCAGTTTTTTTTTTCCGGGGGAGGGTTTATGGAGGGGGGAGGGGGTGGGATTTTGGGTGGTTATAGAGAACCTAAAAAAAAGAGTTGGTTTAGGAAACGATGCCATCCCCCTGCACCATGTCTTCCTGCACCAGATCCCACCCGTTGGGAGGTATACCTCCTGAAACTGACTCTACGTCACGCAGCATTCGTGCAGTATGATGGAATCGAGAAAGTCGGACAGGGTATGTTGAAAACGGGATGCAAAGTTCCACGGCGTTCTTGCAATGAGATTTAATTTGCTTGTAATTGTAGCGAAGTTTAAAATGAAAGGAAAATATATTGCACAGAAATTATTCTCTATTATTACAAATGGTACTTGACCTTTCTACAGATCCCTTTCGCATAAATTTACCATGCTTCCAGATCATATATTGGATTTATAACACTTATACAATGTTATCACAAGTCAAGTATCAACATTGTAACTCTTTTTAATCAATTATAGCAAAAAATTTAGAGAAATCAACGAAAGACTCCACAGAAACTTCGAAATCATCATAACTTGGATTATTCATATCAAAAACTATTAAATTTCACGGGTATTAGTTTTCTGTATGCCCCTACAGAAATAAAAGAAAATTACATATATACTCAGTGTTCATCCATTCGGTGTGAGATTGCATTTACGTCCTGAACTGCAGCATAAATGTTCAGATCTAGATTAAAATTTTGTTTTGAAGTTTTCGAATTGACTTAAAGTTTTGTTGCGTGTCTTGTTTTTACGTGTCTTGTTAAAGGTCTTGTTACGTGTCTTGTAAAAACCTGCCAAACAAATAAAAACTTTTTTTTTTAATTTTGCAAAATAGATTCCCGACGGCCTTTTGATTTTTATAATAGTGGTGTTAGAAATTAATCTTTTTATTGCAGGCTTTTCGTTTGTGCAATTTGTCTTAATATCCCGTCGTTTTAAAAAAAAATTAATTTCTCCGCAAAAATTGCGGAGGGATAGAGTTGAGTTGAGGTTGATGAACTCGGGAGATGAACCCCCCCCCCACAACTTGAGTTTAATGATATCCTTTCACAGAATCAAAGCATCAGAGAATAACAATTTAGGAACGCTGATAGTTTATGTATATGTTGGGAAAAAATGATATGCCTTCAAAAAGATCAAAATGTCAGAGAATATCATTTAAAGAACATTCATTTTCTCTCTTTTTTTTTCAAATATGGTTCATTTGTTCGTAACACATCGTCTTGACACAAATTAAAAGTATTCATTTCAAAGTGTTTCTTCCGAAGGCCATGAGTAACCAATCCAATCTGAATTTCAATCTTCCAGTGAGTATTTGTTATTTTTTTTGTTGGTTTTGGGGGTCTTTTTTTGTCACTGGTCTGGTGTGAGAGAGATGAGGGGGGACGGTAAAGTAGGACAGATTCAGTATATTGTCAGATACATTTTGATAATTATTCAGTAAATATAAAACATGGGCTGTTGCTTTCGCAAAACAGATATTGGAATATTTAGAGAGAAACTAACTTTAGTTAGGTTAGAAAGTTCCGATTTTGTTTTGAAAGTCCGCCCCTCAGGCTTTTACTACCAGTTTTTTTACCGGGGGAGGGTTTATGGAGGGGGGGGGGGGGGAGGGGTGGGATTTTGGGTGGATATAGAAAACCTAAAAAAGTGAGTTGGTTTAGGAAACGATGCCATCCCCCTGCACCATGTCTTCCTGCACCAGATCCCACCCGTTGGGAGGTATACCTCCTGGCACTGATTCTACGTCTCTCAGCATTCGTGCAGTATGATGGAATCGAGAAAGTCGGACACATACTGGAAAAAATGCACCCCTTACAGAAATAAAAGAAAAATAAAGATATGTCCTTCTATTTTGATAAGAAAAAAAATAAGGAAACGAGTAGGCCCTGAGTGAAAATGAAGAAAGTTAAAAAAATTGGATTGTCATTTAATTCAATTCTATTTCAAGTGCAAAATGTTTTATAATGGAATTTTTTTTGGCTGTGTCAGGGGTGGATCTAGGATTTTCTCGAGGGTGGGTGGATTTTCAAAAAAATTTCGAAGCACAACAAAGACTCTGTTTGGGCAAAAATGCCGCAGGCACAACTTTGAAAAAACAGGCACGGCATGGTTTTTAGGCACGGCACTTTTTTGAAATTTTTGACTAAAAACGATCGCTTTTTTGGCGCGGGCTCCCCTCTTAAAATTAGTGTATGTTAGCGCCGAGGCGCCTTTTGAAAAATTTTAGGGTCCGTCATCAAAAATGGATATCTCAAAATAGTTCAAAGGGGGATCTTTTGGTTCGGTAGGGGGTAGAATCCCTGAGGGGAGAAAAAGCGTCCGTTTCCCTCCACCCACCCCCCTAAATCCACCCCTGGGCTGTGTAAGCAATCCACTATAAACCATTTTGTACAAAAAAATTCAGTGCAGGTTTTTTTCCTAAAATTAACTTGAAAAACAAAATAAACAACTCAAGACACATCATGATAAACAAGAAAATAACTCAAATTAGATAACTAATCAAATTAGTTAATGGTTTCTGATCAATTTTTCGTTTAGGCATGAACATGTCTGAAGCTGGACTGAGGCAGGTACGGATTTTTTTTTCAAAAATGCAGACCTGTTCAAGGCCACATTCAGACCTGGATCATACATGGGTCAGATTTGGGTCGGATCTGCTCAGATCTGACCCATGTATGTTCCAGGTCTAAAACTGGCCTTTAGCAGGTGTGCATTTTTGAAAAAAAAACCATACATGCCTCAGTTCTGCTTCATAAATGTCCATGTGCAAACGAAATATGGACCATGACAGCACAAAACCTGAAATAGGCAAAATTTTAAAAAGCTCAGATATGATTTCCAAACTTTTGTAAGGTACGGATGGTGAACTGAAGTGGATTTTCATCTGTAATTATTTAGTGAATTTAATCCTTGCAATTATTTATCCTATACCAGCTCTGCTTAGATTTCGCAAAACTCGAAATCAAATTGAAAAGTCGAAATAGCAGGCGAGATTTTTATTCCTTTAAACACATGTTAAAACCTATGGAAATAAAAGACGATTGAGCAACAATCCCTAAAAATTTCATTGTACTTATTTTGCTGCTAGTTTATTCAAATAATAGTTCATTTTCGAAGACACGCAAACACGAAAAAATAGCTTTCAGATCATTGTAAGTCAAATTAAGTCAAGTCAAGACCCTTCATCCACGAGGGAAAGGACAAACATACGAGCTGTACAAAAGCGAACCCTGTTGTGCCCCTGCTTAAGAGCTACATTCATTTGTTTTGGTTATTTTTCTGGGCTGGGTAATGTTGCCTCACCCTCGAGCAACGCGCAGTATGATGGAGAATTAAGATAATTGTAACTTTTTTCCTTAAACTTTCTTGCAGTCAGCATTTTTCCGGTGTAACTTTCACCTTGCAGTCTTTTGATTATATAACTGATTGTGTAATTGAGATGAAGTTTCATGCAAAGAAGATCGTTTGCAAAAAATAAACTCAAAACTTTACCTAGCTCAGCCCAAAAAGAAGAAAACAGAAAAATTTGTATGAAAACAAAATATTTCAAAAGTTCAAAAATTGGGGTAGCGACTTTTTAAGTTCAACTCAGTGACATCTCAAATATCAAGGTATTGATATGACATGAAAGAACTCCAAGAAAGCAAAGCTACAAATCGCAATTCTTTTTCTAATAATTTTCGGTTTTCAAATGAGCGTGAAATTATGGGAGACACACTTGCAGTGCTTTTGAGGTTCCATGTTCCATTCTGAGAACCTTTTTTTTTAAGAACTCAACTAACTTTTTGCGCAATGTTTTTGATCGATTCCCGAACTTATGGATTCGATAACACAACTTTATTCAAACACAAGTGGTTTTTGCTTCAGTTTCAGACCCTTTGATTGAACCGGCTAACTGACTACAAAAATGGTCTCCTCTTTGAAATTAGACCACGACTTCCATTGTTGGCAAAGGAAACAAAGAAAGATTAAAACTCTTCCATCAATCACAAAAATAAATTCAGCAATTCTTTCTAAGTATTTATTCATAATGAGACTCGGAGAGCACAGATAATGATGCCATATGACCCACAAACGTCTACCTTAGCTATATGTAAAACTTTTTTTGTGTTTTCTATCAGGAAACGTAAAAAGATAACTATAACTTTTTAAATTGATTAAAATCGGTTTTTTGGTGGGCCCGTGATAGAAAGTTTACACGTTAAGATAGGCTACGCTTCCTCCAGCCACAATCATAAATTCACGGATTTTTGGATTTCTTTGTTATCGAATTTTTTAAAAACTTGAAATTGTTCAAGTTGTTTCTAGCGTCTTCAGATTTTCTGGTTTTACTGAATCTTGTCGAAACATAGGTGATGATTCTCTGCTTCTTTCACCTCAATGAATTGCTTTTAGTCTCGTTCTCAAATCCGATGACAATGTCATCTGCACTAATGTCAGCATGTATATATCTAATTTTTCACGATCTAAAAAATTTAAAAGTCTGTTTTTTAAATGTTAAAAACAAGTGCTCGGCTTCCGTCCGAAGTGAAGTTCAAACGGTGACTTTTTCAGAGCTGTTTGTTTGACGCTTCGACTGTCTTTAATTTTACGTTTAACGGCGGAAGATTTATTAGTAAAATTAGGGTCCAGTACTCCGTCCAAGACTTCTTTTTAACTAGTTGAATACATCTTATTACTAAACCGCAACTATGGTGGTCGTCGACCGGGCAAAATATCAAATTAATTTTAATTTTTTCTTATAATTCCGACAATGTTACATTTTAAAAGACTTATTTTTATTGACTCAGACGTACTTTATTGCTGAATATTTGGTATTTTTTCTCCCCAGATGTTTTTTGGCGATTAAAACAGATGACTATTTAGAAAAACGATCTATCGCCACTAGAATGTTTAACCTTTTCCCTTCATTTTTCAATAATGAGCGGGCAAAATCACTATGTAAATCATCATTCGGTGCGATCAATTCAGGTAATCGATTAGATGAATCGAAAGCTTTCGATGTTAAGATATTTTAAACATTTTTCGAGCATTGTTGACAATTTTGACATTATCCGATAATTTCGCGGTGCATCCGCGGTCACCATAAAAGCTAGACCGCGCCGTCGTCTATTATCGCTTCTTGTCAGGGTACGTACTGTGTAACCGATTAGAAACCGCCTCCGGTAAACAAAATGGTACTGAAAATCGATTATCTATGTTAATGCAGTCATTGATGACTGCGGAATCCCCCCAGAAAACAGCCATGTAGTTTCCCAGTCGCATAAAACTTTTTCTATCTCTGGCCAAAAATTTTTTTCTCAACGTTTCCGATTGAGAGTCTTCGGTTGTTGATTCGGCCATCAAATCCTTGTCTAACAAAATGGATAGTGTTGTTGTGAAAGACTTCTTGTCCTCTGACACAATTGGTGTTTCTAGTAGCCACCTTGTTCCCTTGGTTCAGCATTGTATGAGTTTCTTGATGAGCATGATACATTGGTTTTGATTTCCTCCGCATCTTGTGGCAATTCCTTTGGTGCTGCTATTGTTTTTTGTTTTTTTTTGCCTTTCTCTCTCTCTGACCGGTAACTTGTCTCTGACTCGGCTGTTTGGTTGAGTCGCCTGCTGTTTTTTTTTCGGTAGGATTAATCTTTGGTGGAGTTAGAGTATGTGCAGCATCTGATTTACTATCGCTCGTTTCAAACTAACTGGATTGATCTAAAATTGCATATCTATCGGCGACACATTCCCGTTATCTGAGGATTCTTGTTATTCTCCTGAATTTTCAGAGTATATTATGAGGTCTACTCCTTCCGTGTTGAAGTTGCAGTCGGGGATATCTGAGTTGGCTTGAGTTCCCCTCTTTCAGTTGGCTTTTTTTGTGTCCAACTGGAAGTGGCTATTAACCTCGGTTGCCTCTTCATTTGTGACGAGCCTTGATATATTAATTATTCAATCGACGGTGTGGACACAGTAGATAATTTTCGCAGGCTGTAAGTTTGTCTTTTTTTCAGCCCTTCGGTGTGGGTGTGGTCGTGTTAACATTTGACTTTGAGGCCAGTTTAGATTAATTTGGGCGACTTGCTTGCTTCTCCCTAGCAACTCTAAACTTCAGAGTGCCTTGATTTAGAACGTTCCTCACTGTAGAAGCCAGTCATCGACTTTTCTTCGTAAATTTTACTAGGATATTTGCCGCACTTTTTTTAAAAAGCCACCATTGAAGAGACGCAAATCACTGGTTACCTTCGCCGTAGTTTCTAGCGTCTTCAGATTTTCCAATTTTACTGATTATCGTCGAGATGATTCTCTGCTTCTTTCATGTGGCTGAATTGCTTTCAGTCTCGTTCTCGAATCTGATGACTCTCTCATCTACTCTGATGTCATCATGTATCTCTCCAAGTTTTCATAATCTAAACTATTTAAAGGCCCAATCTCCTAAAATTTAAAAACAAAGATTCGGTTTCCGTCCGAAGTGAAGTTCGAATGTTGAATTTTTCACTACTGTAGTTTTGACGGTTCGATTGTCTTTGATAATAAGTTTTACGGTGGATGGAATATCGGCAAAACTAGGGTCTAGTTGCATTGTCCACAATTTCCCTCAAGTGTTTGGTCACAACTTTCTAATAATCCCCAACCAAGGTGGTTACTAACCAAACAACTTATCAATTCAATTTTTTTTAGCCTTCTACTGACAAAACTACCTTATTAAAACTGTTTTTCGAATCGTACGTATTGAGGCGTATTCTTTTGTTGAACGTAATTTTTTGGAAATATGATATTTGTTTCTCCCCCAAATGTTTTGGTGATTAAAGTAGATGGATATTTGAAATAACAACCTATCCCCACTAAAATAAACAATATTTTCCTTTCCTTATACAAAAAAGGGAATTCTAAAATTCAATTGTAATTTCTCATTTGTTGCGGTCAGTTTTGATAGCGGATAAGAGAATTATATCTTTGACTGTTTTGATATTTGTACCATATTCTGAGCATTATCGGCAGTTTTAATATAAATCGATAATTTCGCGTCGCATCCATGGACACCGAATATATAGATTGAGGCTTCTATCAACGTTTCTTGGGCTGGATGTGTCCTTTGAAACAGATTAAGAACCGCCTTCGGTAGACGAAATGGTGATGCCTATTGGTCATCTATGACAACGCAGTCATTAATGGATGCTGAATCGTCCAAGAAACTGGCGATGTAGTGTCCCAATTAATTCAATTCCTCTCTAATGCTGGTCAAATTAGTCTTTCTGAACGGTCCTAGTTGAGGGTCCTCGGTTTATATTTTGGCCTACCAAGCCTCGTCGGATAGTAGCACGTTGGATAATCCTACAGTGGATTCTTGTCATCTGACAATATCGTTGTGTTCACTTGTTTTACCATTGTGTTGATTTTCGATATCTTTGTTAGCCACTTTGGTTGGAATCTTGTGTATTTTTGGCATAAATCTTTTTCAAACTTTTTGTTAGAACATGATTTACTTTCTTCCGCCTTAGTTGGCGACTTTCTTTGATTGAATAGCGGCGCTTTGCAATGCTGCATCTGCTATCTATTGGCTTCATAGGGTCTACCGGGACATTTATTGAGAGCAAGTTAAACTCGCTATTGGACATCTGAGCAATTTAGTAATTTAGCTTATTTCAGAATTTCGAGAAATTTGATAAATTTAAGTGCCATTAAGGTCGATGAGACAATGGGACCTGATAAAAACTTAGGTTAGTACGAACGCTGCTTTTTAAATGCCTGGTTTTGGAACCGACGCCCTCTTGCGGTTGCATATCATATGAACTCTGTGCAGAAGGTGTGCTCAAATCTGATTGGCTAA
The DNA here is from genome assembly GCF_963678635.1 of Symsagittifera roscoffensis. Classification (NCBI taxonomy): domain Eukaryota; kingdom Metazoa; phylum Xenacoelomorpha; order Acoela; family Convolutidae; genus Symsagittifera; species Symsagittifera roscoffensis. The sequence goes on from NC_087071.1 coordinate 40,656,198, forward strand.
TATCACAATCGTATTTTCTGCTGCCCCCGAGTAATTTTACGCAATTTCCGCGGCTTAATTTTGACTGGTCGAAATGAAATTAAAATTTTTTGCCCTTTCCGAAGGCAAGCATGCAAAATCCGCGGTTTGAATATGAATGGTTAATTTTTCTTATACTTATAGCGGGGCCCCCATTCGACTTGAAACTAATTGCTTTGATTTCCTCTAGGTGAACCAGATCAAATTGATTAAACCGAGACAAATAAATAGTACCTAAATTAGAACTTTGATAAAGAATTTCTGATAAGGTCGGTTGATATGTTATGTTTAGGCAGTTTTCAAGTGTAGGTTCAGACTTTTTCCGGAAGTTCTTTGGAGATACTTACATTCCTTGTCAAAACTTTATATAGATTTGACTACGAATTGTTTGTCAAAAATAAATTGGAATGCTTCTTTAGTTTTGAAAAAATACTGAAAACTTATCTACACCCTATTCTGTACACAGTATCTTGCGTTCATACGTCACAATTTCAATTGTCATCGTTTGGCGTTAGAACAATCTATTTTTTTTCTGCAAACTTAAACCACCTTGTCATTTGTGCTCTCATCAAACGATTTTACTTTCAAAGTCATCAGAGAATTTTTCAAAGTTGTTCAAATTACAGTTAAACTTGTTTCATTGCTCACTCCGGACATCCTGTTCGGTGACGTCCCATTTGTACCAACGGTCATTTGTACCAAAATGAAAAATCGGTCCCATTTGTACCCACCGGCGACCTTAAACCAAGAGCTTAAAGTAGTCGGCTTAATAGTCTTAGGCCAATTGAATATTTTTGGTACTAACGCGAGTGATTTTTTATTTTGATACAAATGGGACTGATTTATCATTTTGGTACTTGTGAATACCCACCATCCTGTTCCAACCGATTTTTGCTCCTTGCGTGGATCTATGTCATTGGACTTATAAAACAAAGAGCCGATAAAGTAAACGTCTGTCTATTCAGAAACAGTGTGTCTAACAGATTATTCAATTATATCTCAGGTTTTGTTCTTCATTATCTACTTCACTCTCCAATTTAGTGTTCTGCACTTTTTTGATTTTTTAACCCAAATTCTCTTGATTTAATGAATTTCTAAAAAAAATCACTTGTGTCAATCATAAAGAAGACTGCGCAAAATGTATCAAATTCATTTTTATTGCTTTTTTCATCCCAAAAAGTAAGAAAGACTTTTCTTGAAATTTAAATACAACTTTATTTATGAAACTGGGGCTTAATCAAAATTTTCTAAGAAACGAATCTAATCCACACTGAACTGATTTGAACTCATTGTCTTCTATGTCTTCAAACTAAAACTGTGTTCTTTTTTGATGTCCTCAAGGTCTAAAGACTTCATTATAGAAATCAATCTAATTAAATGCTGTTTCCACCTACTAGCTATTTTGGATCTGTTTTAGTTGAAACAGCTAATGCAAGTTTAATGCGTTGCCTGCAATTTTCTCCAACCCAACCTATAGAACAAATATTTAACCAAAATTTTCCGTATTTTTTTTGTGAACAAAACTTAGTTAGGAGTAATCAAAAACTCTTACTTGATACAAGTTATAAATAAATTCTGTAATTCTGTAATTTGCAGTAAAGCCTGTATTCTTCGTGCACAGGAAGTTTTTTCGTGGGAGTTCTCAAATTCGCTTTCCGATTTCAACTCCGTGTAGATTTACAGTAGATATTTCGCTGAGAAATTGGTTAGTTCATTTTTGAAGCAGAGAAACAATGCTTCTGAAGCTCCAGGTAAGACTTCAGAATACTAAAAAACACGGTCATAGTTATTGCATGCTCTCCAGAGTCGACCATACTACACACATTTTCCCTATCTTAAATAGAAAACTTCCGAAAAGAATAGTTAGAGAATTCCGCTATCCTGTAACTTTTTTTTACAGTTTTTTCACAAACTCAAAAAAATTGCCGAAAAGATTTTCAATAACAAATGAAAGTTTTTATTGAAAAAAGTCATTTTTTTCTTCAAATTATCCAATAATTGCCAATATCCAAGCATGCTGGTTTTATTGCATGCATTTCGAATAAAAACTTCAATAAAATTTGAAATTTTTTCAAAAAATCTCCTAGTTATTGGTGGTGATACAGGGTTGGAAATTAGTTTGGAGACACTAAAAAACCAACTTCGAGAAATCATGTCATACAGCTGCGGACGTAATGTATTTGGGGTTCAGGTATATCTGTAAATTTTTCTAGTTGTCGCAAAAAACTAAATCTAAAAAATCTAGGTGTCTTTTGGCCTCTACGAGTGTCCGTTATTGTAGTACACTGCGACAGCGGATATTTCTTAAACTGGTTAGAAAAAGGGATTTGATGAACATGATCCAAAAAATTCGAAAAAGCCAGATTTTACATTTTTCTTGTAAGAAAAAATCCTTATTTTGTTACATTCTCAGAGCCTAAGTTTGTATGAAGATTTAAGATTCTTATGAAAAAAGTCTCGAGGGGGGGGGGGCGGATTTTCAAAAAATTTTGTCGACCTTTTTTTTTCTATGTGAGCAAAGTGAATTTTCGAGCTCTCCCAAAGCACTAAAAAGACCCTGTTTCGCTGAAATTTTCTGCGCCGCATGCAAAAATTTGAGAAACAGGCCATAAAAGCGTTTTTAGGCACTTTTTGAAAAATAATTTAGACCACAAAATTGCGTTTTTTTGGCTCGCTTCCCCCTCAAAATTAGTATATATTGGCGCCTAAGGCGCCTTTAGAAAATTTTTAAGGCCCGTCGCCAAATATGGTTATCTCAAAATAGTACAACGGGGGACCCTTTGGGTCAGCAGGGGCCGAATTCTTGAGGGGAGGGGGTGGGGAGGCGTCCGTTCTCCTCCACCTTAAAGCCGCCCCTGAAGCTAGCGACTTTCGGTCTTTCCGGGCAGCGCCTATGTTTTATCAATTTTGATGAAACTGAACCACCATTGGGACAACTTCATAGTGAAATAATTTTATATGGGAAACCAATAAGGAAACGAACATAATAATCAGGCGCTGCGTCTCAATACCATTTTTCAAATTATATTCAAGTAGTAATTGATGATTCGCGGTGATTTCAACAGGACTGAGTGATTGTCGTGAACTCAAAATGTTCTCAATTTGTTTTCAATAATTGACGTGTGTAAACCCCCTTTGTCTTCCAGAAATTGCTTTTATACGAATTTTTGAGAAGCATTCTAGTTTGTTTTCTTTTGATTGAAATTTGGACGAAAATCAAAGCTTCGTAGAAGCTGGTTAGAACGAAATCGGGTTGTATTGCTCAATCATATTGCAATTAATAGTTAAATTACCACAATTTACAAGGCAAAGGAACATATTTTAGCTCTAGATTTCCAATAGTTCATCTATTTTCATTCATTTTTCTGAAAGTTCTATGATTTTGGTCTCTGTTGTATCTCATACGAGTCAAATAAAACTATTAACAAGATTTAACTCATCTTGTGGATATAAACAAGTAAAAAAGTAAATTATATAAAAAGTGTCATGATAAATAAATTATACCATTTTAAATCTTACATAAATTGCCAAAAAGTGAATAGGAAATTAAGCAGTAGCTGAACCGCGGTGTGACAGGTCGACAACGCCTTGAACTCCATATTGAAACAAATAACTGAAAGGAGTATGACTTAATAATATGCACAAATTTAGTACCACACCACATTTCCCCCTCACATTTCCCCCTCCTAATTTAGTGACAGAAATACACAATTTAGTAGTTCGATAAAGAGAGAGAAAAAAACTATTGATTAAGATATAAAGTGCACAGTGAGTTTCGGCTCAGTTTGGGGTGATATAAGTTTTATGGGCAAAAGCTACGAGGTTAGTTCTCTTTTCTCCTTAATTGATTTTCTGAGGACAACTTGGGCGAAGAAGATTGAAGAAAACGAGTGAAATTCCTTGTGAAGCCTCCAGCATCCTTGGATAAACTGGCCCAGAGAGGGTCATCCTGAATGTTACCGAGCAGCCTATCCTGGACGAACCGGACCTATTTATCCGGGGAGACAACTTCGGGACTTGAGACCTGATATTGTGCGGACGGGTAGTTGATTAAGGTGATTCAGCAGTAAGTTCCGTCCCAGTTGAGCACTCCTGAAACCTTGGAAGATACGAGCTGGCATCAGAAGAAATTGGAATGAGAACGAGACAAAACATGAGAGGAGTGTTCGAGGGTAAAGGTGCCTGAGATTTGATGATCGAAGTATCCAATGGAATATTCCCTGAAGTGGATGACGAAGCTGTTAGGTCAACCACAGGTTTGGGATTACTGTGGATCGGGCGGACACCTGGAGCGTCGACAGCATGATCTTTGGGCTGATTCTGAGTTTTGTCTGCAGCGGGGTTGACGCGGGCATCAGAGAAGGGGGTTTTGGTCGGATGGAACCAAGACCGTCTTAGCAGCTATGAGTGTCCTGGTACAGGGAGCTTTAAGGGGCCTGTTTTGCTCCGGAGAGGTAGACGAAGACGACGTTACTGCTGATTGTTTCTGAACCTTCTTGACAGCTGTTGCCTGTTTGCTTACAAAATCTGCATATGATGACTAAAGACGCACCGTAAGGTGGTTCCTTTTTATGACCTTATCTTTATCGGTGATATACGTGGAACCAGTAACTCTGACAGTTTTGCCCTTGAAGGGTTAAAATAACTCCAGACCAGATTTCCTAATAAGATTTTTGCGAAAAATTTCGACCTGTGTCCGGACTATTGATAACTAAATAGTCCAAGTTACGTTTAGCTTGTGACTACTGGAACTGCTTCGCTGGCATTTGACTCCCAAAGCGAAGGGTTCTGGATGATAGGATTGATAGGTAGGAACGTAGTGTGGCTGCAAGAGCCTGGTTGCTCTCCGTCAAAGTCTTAAGGGTTTTGATGCCTTCGTCGTGAGTAATTGTCTTTTTTAGAGCCAACCATTGATTAGCCGATTAGACCGATTTTGGTGTGCCTTATATTGTGGGGTTTCAGCAACTGAAGAAGTTTGACCACCGGAATATGGTGACACTGATGGACTGAACTGCTTCTTCTTTAGTACTTTTATTCTTGGTCGGCTCTCACAATACTCCCGCTGCTGTTCCGCTGTGAGTAGGTCCCAATCTAACTGCTGTTCACATAAATTAACACGCCATGATAGACGCCTAGCTGCAGTAGATAGTTCCGTATTTGGCGGACGATCAATTGTAACTCGAATCGCTAAATCCCCCTAATCAAGTTTTTGTTCACACGAATATCCTCAATAATTAGTTGAAGAGTATGCAAAGTTCCATGTACGCAGAATCGTTTGCATGTTTTAAACTGAAATTGGTTATGTACTGTTTCACTTTTTTTCTTAGCTACTTTGTGCTCCGACTTTTTCTTGTTACTCATTTTGTGTTTCTCAATTTTGTTATTGTTCCGACTTTCTCAGAAAACAGAAAAATTATGCTCGGTGTGGTTTTTTTATTCAGTCAATTTTCACCGATCGAAATAATAATTTTCAAAAAAACATATATACCCTATTGAAGACATTGACTTCTTGAGATCAAATGTCAAACAATACTTCACCTCCGATTATTTTTTTAAAGTCTCTGGGTTTGAAAATTGCCAAATTTGCCATGTTCTGGACTAAATTAGGAGCGCTTTGAAAAGTTTATTCATAATGCTGAGAGCGTAACGCGAATTATTTATGAGTGGCGTTTTATCACGCGCAAAAAAATCGTTCCAAATTGCATTCAGGCTAGCTAATTGGGATCATATGAATTTCGTACGACTCAAAATATTACACTTTCATATTGTCCAAAATGTAGTGGTTTTCCAAATTTTTCTTCTCCCAAATATTATTTGATATGAACTAAGGAACAGTCGGAACATTCAGGGCTTTGCCTGATATACGAGCAGTCTTGTTGCTTTTACCACTTTTTTAATGTTTTCAGAGACCTAGTGGGGTCGGAAAACGTTTTTATGTTGTGTATATTTTTGTACGAATGGATGTATGTGTTTGTTTATGTAAGTAGGAAAATTGAATGGATGGCGCTACAAAAAAAACGCACAAAAATGGGCGATGGAGAAGGAACAAAACGTTCGGATAGGGGGTAGTTGGTTTTTATGGTGTAAAAAATTGGTTGGTTCTGTTGGGACAAATGGGCAAACTTGTTTGGGGCAATAAGGTGGCACAGGGCAATCATTGAGAGGTCTTGGGATATGAATTGTCTCACAGTAAATTTAACGGCCGTACACTCGTCTTGCAAAATTACTAGATTACTCATCTAACAAATGCAGAAATTTTGCAGGAAAATTTAGTTTTCTCAAATTGTGAAACAATTCCATCCCAAAAAAAAAACAAAAAAATCCATTTTAATTGATTTGAATAACATTGTTGATTTTATTGAATTTGATAAAACATTTTAGTCAATTTTTTGTTCAATTTTGTTGTATGGGGGCACAAACGAATCAATTATAGCTCAAACCTTGAACCTTCATTTTTGTTCCGACTTTCGATACAAAAATAACGGAACATTTGTGCTCGGGTTGGTTTTTTTCTTCAGACAAATTTCGACTTTTTAACTAGCCTTTTTTGACGGAATTTTTTTTATCATTCGAAAGGTATTGTTGTCCTGAGCTCAAATTTGAAAAAGTATTTTACCTATAAACTTTTTTCGTAAATTTATGGGGTTTTACAGATTGGCATATTGCCAAAATTATATATTCCGCTTGATTAACGCGAAAGCGGACATTTAATCCGTCTTAGAAATCGTTCCAAATTAGTTGATTGAAGCTTGTTTGCTATAATTGATTCTCGTTACAAGCAGCGAAATGTTTCTTTTTGTACTTAATATGGCGTGTGGGGTGATGAGTTTTGTGAAATATTCTAAATTTTAGAAATTGTTTTCTTCATTTCATTACATTAAATTTTTTTTAGGTTATTACTGCTTTTGAATTCTTAAAAGGCAGTCGGAACATTCAGGGCTTCGCCCTGATACTAGCAGTCTTGTTGCAATTTAAGCTCGTTGATGGATTTCATTTGAGAGATACAACTTCTTCAGCCTTCTGTTAGTTCATTCCCAGAACACTAAAAAGACCAATTTTTGCCATTTTTCAACAGGTACAGGAAACAAAACAGGTCAACTTGCCGTTTTTGGGCACTGTTAGAAACATTTGACCAAAATTTTCCGTTTTTTGCGCATTCGATCCCCCTTCAACTAGTATGTAAATATATATTTACCGGCCATTAAAAATTTTTTTGTTGATAGCCTGAAAATTGATATCATAACACAGTACTGCCAATGTTAAGTCTACTAACTTTTCTTTTCTTAAAACACGCCCCTGAATAACTATATACATTTCTGCTGTGTTAAAATACCATAAGTTTGACGAGACGTTTCGATATTTGAAGAAATAAATAAAAGCTTCTCCTTAAATTAAAACTTCACATAACTTTGTTTTTGAACTATTCAAGAGTCAGAAAAAACTAGGGACTTTGTATGAAAAATCAAGCATCCAAAATGTTTAAACTAAGATACGTTAAGGTGTTACCTTTTCTATGAGAAAATAGTCCGCTCTGTTTGTGATCTTTTTTGAAATGACCTTGGCCAAAGCCTAACTTACCCTCAATGTCAAATTTAGCATGAAAACAGTATGTAGGTTGAATTGAGATCAATTCCAGTATGAAAAACGCATAAATATATTTTTTTAAATTTAAGTTTCATTTAGATCAATTTAAAATCAATTTCAATTGATCTTAAATTCAAGAAAAAAGAAGGATTCATTTTGATTTGAAATCGATTTAAAACCATTTTTTCAAGTGTTTATTTTTTTAGTTTTAATAGTTTTTTTTTCGAACTTTTTGATTTCATCAGTTTTGAGTTTGTGTTGCTTTTATTCATTGCCAATCACTTTTAATTTTACATTCCTAGCGTCTGGTAACATAGTAAAAAATAAACTAACATTAGAAACTGAAAATTGCATTTTTTGAGCTCAAAACCAAATTTATATCAATTATTTTCTTGGTTCGCGTTTAAATAGATTTCGCTCAAAATCTGGCTTGCATTATCTTTCGGATATTCTGACTTCACTTTTTGCAAGCACCCTATGACTTCCAGAAACAACTCTATTTTTGAATTGTTCTGTTTAGTTTGTTTATTTCAGGCCCTTAAGATAATTATAATTGGTATGATAAAGGCTAAAAAAAGTATCGTTGGAATTTTCAAACCTTTTAGCGATGATTGGAACGCAAAAAAACTTTCCCTCCCTAAAAACTGCTCAATAATCCGAATTACATGAAATTATGTAATAATTCATATCAATTCTAGAGCCAGTGTTATAGCCACTAAAGATAATTGTATTATTGTATACTAACAGATAAGCTCCGGAAGACTACCCAGTGTTGCTCACTGGCTAAACAAAAATACCCGAAAATTTTTGAAAATACCCGAGTTGTTGAGAGTAAAGTACAAATTGACGGCAACAGAAAATTCAATTGTTGCTAGATAAAGTCTAAAGAAGCTCTTGCTTTTGTTGGCCTAACCCGGAGTTATTTCAATGAACAAAACCGAAATTACATTCGAAAATATAGTCCAAACAATGATTTAAGCCCAAATAATCATAAGGCGCTTTCAAATCTTTAGTCGAGATCACCAGCGGATTTAGGGGGCGAGTGGGAGTGTGGACGTTCTTCCTGTAGGGATTCGATCCCCTGCCGACCCAAAGGGTCCCCCTTTATACTATTTTGAGATATCCGTTTTTGGCTGACTGACCCTGAAATGTTTCTAAAAGCGCCTTCGGCGCCAAAGATACTAATTTTTTGAGGGGGGAGTGCGCGTAGAGAAGTTGCTATTTTTCGGTCAATTAAAAAAAAATGCTTAAAAACGCCTTTTTGACCTGTCTGGTCGACCTAGAAAAAAGTCAAAAAAATATTCCAAATATTTTGAAAATACGCCTCCCACAACAAAAACCTAGATCCGCCCCTGATCGAGATGGAGACAATCACTGATTCAAATTAAGCATTGTGCTTTCTACAGGATCAAAATGTATCTAAATCATATTTGAAGCATACCTCGAGCTCTGTAAATAAGAATATTCATGACAGTCATAATTTCAAAAGTCAACACGGTAAAAATATTAACCAAGAACACTGAGAATTTGAAGCACTTAGAGTTTCAATCCTCTGTATGTAGATAAAATATTTTTTAAGGCAAAAACAACTGTAACTAGTGTGGTTTTTTTTTTGCAAAACAGAGTATTGGAGGCCTCTAAAACATATGAAACAAGCGCAAAAAGTGTACTTTTTTGGAGCTCATGATCCAGCTTCAGAATAAATTGATTTTCTCGGTAAAAACGAAGAAAGTTTTTTATTACATTATGAGCAGGCCAAAACTTTTTAAAACGCATATATTGTCAAGGTTGCACACCTTTTATCTCTTTTTGTCATATCTTCTTATAATATCTACACTAGCGCTAAACTTCTGTATTATAATGTGATATACTATAAATCATTACGAGGCGAAACTGTGCATTCTCTGCATTGTAAGCGGAATGCGCAACAGGCCAAAATCAGATTTGTCGTGGAACCCGCAACATTGCTACTTTTTTGATCTTTATGCTGTTTTGGATTCCACAAAAAAATACCTTAATCATTGTACCTCTCAAAATCGCTCGATACGCTAGTTGTATTATATTTTGACCCTCAGAATTTTTATAAATATCTTGCAATAGAAAACTAGGAAAAACAGTTTCACTAGTTCTTACAAAATTTTTATTACGTTTAGATTCTTTTTGATAAAACTCTCATTGTTTTTTTTTTCACTTTTTAAAAAAAAGTTTTGTGAATTATTCTTTATATTTTAAAGAGGAAATCGATGCTACTGATATGAATATTACATCGTGTTTTTAAGCAGTCTAATTCTGCAAATTTAATTTTTTTGAATTACATAAACTTTTAAAATTTGAATCACATAGGTAAAATAATGTGAGCAACCCAATAATTACGCTAGTTGGTTTACGTTTTGACTCTCAATTTTTTTTTGATACCTTGTAAGTCGAAAACAAGGAAAAAACAAATTCACTAGGATCTAGGAATTTCTCTAGAGTTGGGGGGGTCGGATTTTAAAAAAATTTTGAAAGTTTTATGTCTTTTTTTTAGGTCAGCCAAACTGATTTTCTAAGCTCTCCCAAATCACTATAAAATCCCTAATTTGAAAAAATTTTCTGCGCCGCAGTCAAATTTACGAAAAAACAAGCCAAAAAAACGCTCTAATTGCACTTTTTGAAAAATCTCGACCAAAAAAATTGCTCTTTTTGGCGAGCGTTCCCCCCACAAAATTAGTATAGATTGGCGTCAAAGGCGCCTTATGAAAATTTTTGAGGTCCATCACCAAAAATGGATATAAGAAAATAGTACAAAGATGGGAACCTTTGGGTCCCCGTACCGAGAAAATTCTTTTTTTTCTGACCTGAAATACTTTGTATCTAATCTAAATTCTGGTCAGAAATTCTTTTTGAAATGTTTAAATAATGCATGGATTTTCTTTGAATACTTTATTTCTAATCCTAATTCTGATCACAAATTAGCTAAACCTAGGCTATTTCTAGCTAGAAAAAAATCTCGTGGTGGGTCTCGAACCCCCTACCTTCTGATTGCTGGATATTGGCTCTATCAACTAGGCTACAGCCATTGCTACAGTTCCTTAGTTTTAGGAGAATAACAATGTTATAACCAGTGTAAGTTTGCTTTGTATTCGCTACTGCTATTGTGTATACTCGAACTCGAAGTATGTTTATCTCGTTGCGGTTGAGCAGTGAACTGATTTCTGGTTATTTCTTTCCAGAAACTGTTTGTTTCTAAACAAGAAAAGAAATAGATCACTTATACACGGAAAATACGAGAAAACTACGCTAGATAATCTACATAGAATTTCTATCTAGAAAAACAGCTTCCGTTGGGTACGGGTCGGCAGGGGGTCGAATCTTTGAGGGAAGGGGTAGGGGGAAGGGCCCCCGGCCCCAATTCGCTACTGATCCTTACAGTATTTTGATTTTGGCTTTCTTAAGTGTTCTCGTTTACAAATGAATTTTTTTTTATCAAAAAAAAAATTATAAGTGGCTAGTTAGTGGTTTACTTGCAGTTTGCTTGATGTGTTTTTCAGCACTTGCGCGCAGATAATCCGTCTTTTAACAGTTGGGTTGTACTAATGTCTGCAAATTTGTGCAAAAACCTCGAAACTGGTGTGCTACAAATTGTGTATATGAATATTTTAGGGGTTTAGTTCAGGGCTTCTAAGTTCAGGGCTCTTTAATTTCATTGCTTTCATGAAGTAATCAAATATTAGCAAAATTGAGAAAATGATAATTTTTTAGCGTCTTCGCTTCTGCATATAAAACTTTTCTTGCTTTGCTGAGCGTTAGTAATATGTCTGAATAACAAAAATTGTTTCTGTTATAAAAAATTTCTTGGGTTGCAAGCCTTTGAAAGGATGGCGTCTCAATCAATATAGATGTTTTTTATAATCTGTTACGTATAACTGAGCTACCCAACTCTTAGATAGTTTTTTCAATCGTTTCTCAACTGAAAAGAAAGCTCAAGTAGAACTAACACTAAGAATAATCACTGATAATTGGATCAAAAATTTTACATTAAGAAATAAATAGTGCTGTTTTGCAAAAAAATCTTTTGTTTTAAAAGAAATAGCTTGTATTTTGAAAGTATATTAGAGGTTTTTGAAAATTTTCAAATTTTTCTGTTCCGCGTAATGCAGTTTCTGGAATGCTCAAAAATAGTTAATTAATTGGTTGCACGCTTATTATGCAAAAGTTCCAAGACAAATCAATTGAACAGAGTTCCCTTAAAAAAAGCGTCAAGGAGGTTGCGATTCAAGAGCTGCAGTCAACGCGGAGCGAAATGTTAATTAGACGGAGATACACTTTCATGACGCAGAAGACTAGAGATTCAGCAGGTACCAGTTTTGTGAAAGGTGCTCCTCGGCAATTTAAAAACAAATCCGCCGAGGACTATGAAACTTTGTATGACAAACTTTGACCTATCTCGGTTTGAATTTACTCGATGAATACTATTCACGGTTCATAGCAGGATGTATCAAGTTCCAGTTTTCATACCCGCCCCTTTTTTGCAAATTGGATGGAATTCTGGATGAAAGTGAAAAAAATGAGTTTGTTTTTATACATAACACTAACCATTTTTGCTCTAAAATCAGCTCTGTTTAATATTCTGAAAGTTCATTTGGATTAAGAAACCGGATTCATGGTCGCTGCTGAAATTTACTTGTCCAACTTCGCAATTATTGGTTGTTACATTCCTTTTTTGTGATGCCATTTCGAAAACTTGAAAAATTGGAGCTGACAACTGTAGTAAAAATGAATATATAAAAAGATAGCTGGTTATTTGATATAAAAGCATTGCTTTAGGTTATTTGCATTTTTAATTAGTTCTAGTCAGTTTTGAACCATTGCTTGACCACAAAAACCATCAAAAATGCGAATCATCTTTTTTTAGGATATCTCCTGAACTCTTTTAAATGACTGAATAGATTTAAAACTATTCCTCTACGAATGGGGAACCCATTCAAAAGAAAACCACAGCTTCGCACAATGCATATGGTCGAAGGTTTACTTAGTCGTTGAGTTTGAAGCGTAGTGATCTTTGAAGCGAAAATATGTTCACTTGGTCCATATTTGAATTAATGATGCAAAACGATATTAATAAACAAAAATTCAATGCACAAGTTTGATCAATTTTGAATTGAAGTTTGATCAGTATATTTAAAGTTTTGTTTTCGGACAATACGATTTGATAGCTCGACTATAAATACTTTGGTTGAAAACAGTTGAACCTTTAGGACTTTGACTTTTGTACCACTCAGAAATTAATGAATTTTCTTCTAACATCAGTGTTTTTTACAGTTTTTATCGCTGAAAATGAATCTGATTATGTTTTCTATCCAACAAATGGCACTACATGGTCGTCAGTTACGTTTGATATTCCAGTGAAAACAGCTGAAATCAATTTTTGGCCCATTTGCAGGAAAAAAAGTAAATTTTACTGCCTATCCGATTTCAGGAGTGACAAAGATGGTGTCAATCCAACTATCGATTTTCAACGTTTTAATAATTTTGTGGATCGTGATATTTACCACAAAATATTAGTGTTCAAAGATAACGCAAAACTAGCTTCTGATGAAGCTTTCGAGCAAATGTATCGTCGACACAATTTTTTCGTAATGTTTAAAGGTTGTTGTCTTGGCCAGTTTTACAGTTACCATGAACATGGACTACAAAGTTTGAAAATCACACCACAAGAATATTTTTCTAACTTGACTGATTATTCTGAAGAAAACAAAAAACTGAACCTAATCTGGTCATACTATCTGGAAGATTGTGGCGTTAACATTATTACTAAGCTAGGATTCGGCAAAGGTCAATTGAAAAGACACCATCATAGAAGAGAACTCATTTTTCATAGTGTTGACGCACCTTACCATCTCAAAATTGGCAAGACATGGAGTCCCGCTATCCCATATGAAAATCCTGAAACTTTTTTGACTTTTAAATGGTTCAAAAACAAAGTTATGTGCAGAGATCAGCCTTGGATCTGCGGGAAAAAATGGTGGAAACCCTGGAACTGAATCACAATCGGTTATAAACTCTAAGAACAATGCCTGTAAAGAAGAGACGTCATTTTTTCTGTGAATTGATATGCAAATTGTAGCCTCATAATACATTCATCCTTTAAATTTTCTGACAATTTGAATAAAATGTACAATTCTGGCTTCAATTTTTGTTAATTAATTCGGCGACATGTGGATTCATTTGAGTTTTGAATTAGAAAAAATTGATTTGAAAAATTCATTATGTAAGATGACATTCGTGTTACCTTTAAATTTGCGATAAAAATGAAAATCTCGAAAAACCTATTTTGATTTGAGGATTCTATAAGATGTTGATCAGGTAATATTTTTACAATTGATTTAAGTTTTTCTCATTTATCCAACTTTTATTTTGGTTACTAGTCGCACTATTTTTTGTCGCTGTTTTTTCTAGTGTCTTATTTCAATTTAAAACTGTTTTAGGCTATTTAAAAACAAATCGATTCAGTTGACATTTTCATTCAAGGCACAACTGAGTTTTTAAAAACCATGTTTATAGAAAACAAACTACAGTTTTGGAGTACCTTAAAACTTAAGGTCCCATTTCATCTTCTTTCTTTCGACTAAGACAAAAGCTGAAAAAAAGTTCGGAATTTTTCTGACCACACTATGTCAATACATAGAAATTGGTTTCTTCTGTAGATTTATTATAAATTTTTTCATTTTTAAAACATATGAAAAGGCCGGGAAGAATAAGCAGACACTAGTAAACCATGTACAACCTCACCCCCTACATACCCCCACGTACCCCACCCCCACGTACACTCCATCCACCATATACCCTCACCCCACCCCACATCCCCCTCCTTCCGCGCGGTTAAACCCAAACCACCCCCTCCCAATGGATCATAATTGATTACATTGTCATCATACGGTCAGTATCTATAAAATTATAAAATAATAGATTATAATCCATTAAAATGGATTATAATCCTAACACTTTTTTTGCCAATTTAATCCATTATAATCGATAATAATCGATTATAATGGATTTTTTCGTGATTTTTTCGAGAGGTTATTTGTGAAATTACAACTTTTATCAAATTTATCTCATTTCCTGTTTAGTGCAGTTGTTATGTAATACGTTTCATAAAACGTTACAATTCACGTTAAAAGATTTATATTTTTTTATGCATTGTGGCTTGAATCATTTTTAATTTACCCTCCCCACGTTCCTCCACTCAGTTTAGTTTACCCCCCCCCCTTTTACACAGCCCACCCCCCACAGTTTACTCCCCACCTGTATATTTTACCCCTCCCCCTGCTTACTTTACCCCCCCCCCCCCGGTTTACAATGCCAGTTAAGCACAAGTGCCATTCGCCCCTGTACCCCCCTCTTTTTATTGGTAGACTTTAGGGGAGGGAGTGGGTTTAACCTCCCCCCACGGTTTAACCCCCCTCTTTATTTGGGGGAAGTTATAAATTTCTTGAGGTGTGACGCTAGACATGGCATTTAGTAAAAGACATGGCATATTTTTTGCAAATTTCCTGCAAAACTTGCCGAAATTCTGCAAAAATAATCAAATTTAGCTCAAAAAATATAATGTATTTTAATCGATTTTAATGGATTAAAATGGATTTTTAATGTACAAATAATCGATTATACTGGATTAACTTGGCAAAAATAATCGATTTCAGTGCCAAAAATAATGGATTTTAATCGATTATAATGGATTATAATGGACTTTTTTTTCAAAAATAATCGATTTTAATAGCAATATAATCGATTTCGTGGTCTGAAATGTACATCTGTAATGGAACATAATGGCTAATTTTTGTCTCGAGAATCCATTAGAATCCAGAAACATCCCTATCGGGGGAGGTTACTGTATTACGGGTAAAAGTTGGGGGGTTGGCGAGGGAACTTTAGGTAACTTTTAGTAAATTTTCAATAACGCGAATGAAAATAGGAAAAAATGAAATTTAGCGGAGAACAAAATAACCAAATTAGGTTTAAAAAAATTATGAAAAAAAGAAAACAACTCACAAAAAGATGTAAAAAGGATTATAATCCATTATATCGATTAGCATGGATTATTTTTTTTTTCAAAAAATTTTTTGAAAATAAGTTGAAAACAATCGATTATAATCTATTAAAATCGATTATATTGGGAATTTATTGCTTAAAATGTTCTCTTTATAATCATTTTTCAATCGATTATAACCGATTATTTTGTTATTTTATAGTGACTGATAATGAAAATCCAGTATAATCGACTATTATTCATGAAACTTCAGTGCTGTATATTCTGTCTGACCATACCGACCAAATATGGAGTTTTTAAAGCATTTTCAAAGAATACCTTTTTGCATGGAGTCGTATGATGAGCATTTTTGTTGTATTGAAGTCAATCTAAGTAGTTAAAGGCTCTTTGAACTTTATTAGACACTAGTTTTTCATTTTCATTGTATTCAGAATCCAGAAGTTGGTCTGGGAAGCTTGCTATTCACTGAATTTAACAAAAGGCTTATATATATTTTTAAATCTTGATTGCTTCAGAAAACAAGGAAATATTTTTTTTAAAAACAAAGGTGGCCTTTTTCTGGCTCAACCGTTGTGACAAAACTATTGAATAGTTTCAATTTTCAAAGTAAGAAATGATCAGTTTACTAAATCTTGCTGCACCAGAAAAATCAAAACAAGCTACAAGCTGTAAAACTTGTTAAACTGGATCTCTTACAGACTGGGATTCTATTAATAGTTTTTGGACAAAACTGAATAAAGCCCTTTTTGTATATCTTTAGCGAAAATGCAGAGCCGAACTAACTCGTGTGAGAGATAATGAGCGCAAATTATCAAAATACAGCAAACGATTGTTCACTTGGAACAATAGATTCCTTATCTGTGAAGTTTTCTCCAAAGACTATTTTTCTTATGACCATTGAAAATCGGGAGGTACTTTGTGTTTCGGTTTGTCTTTTAGGTTTTTCAGTGCTAATTCGGGACACCAGTTTATCAAAAAATGTCAGCAAAAAAAATTAACTGTTTTTTGTTTTTGTTGTCATTTTTCTAGAAAAATTGTCTTCCAATTCGTCTCATTTTTTTTACTTGACTATCGTAAATGTTCAAGTTCTGACTTTTAGTTCTGTTTTTTTTTAAATCAGCGCGCAGAATAAGCGATTCTATTTAAAGTTTTCTTAGGACTATCACCGGAACATTCTGTGCTACTTGTACTGTAACCGGCTATCCTTGTTTTGATATGATAATCATTAACGAAATCAATCATCTATTTTACCAACAAAAAGCCTACTTTTGAATCTTTGAAAGGATTTTTAAAGAACCTTATTTATTTGAAGGTTGGTGTAAATCCGACTAAGACTACCAATTTGTTTTTTTTTTGAGAAAAAAAACACAGGTGAAAGCGTCCTGAAGTCTACTGACGCTAAAATCCTGTTAGCGTCCTGAAGCCTCAATTCACGGAGCAAAAAAAAACAATCTTCATTTAAGAACGGTCATTAAAAATCATTTTAGATCTTGAAAATGTGTGTTGATTGGTAAGGTTGATAGTTAAAACTACGTTAGATTATACAGCTAGAGTATTCCAAAACAATCAAACAGGGTTCTTCATTATATCAATGAAACAATCAAGTGGCAGTTGTAAATGTTTGAACTCCCCATGTATTGTCCTATAATATAGTAATCCGGTCGCTCTTGCTATGTGCTAGGAATGGGTGTACAAACTACAGAGTAAGAGAATATTCGGAAAAAAGTTCATTGTTTTTACAAAAAACTTGTGTTTTTCTTCCTTGTTTACCTATCAAAAATAGGGTGAGATTTGACATATTTTGTGTTTTTATTGACTTTTCTTAGAGCCTTACTAAAAACTGATGCTACAAAAAAATGATGCGTGTCTAAAAAGTTTTTGCATTGTATAAAAAATTGAATGCAAAAAATTATATTTTAAAAACCTACAGCATGCACATAATGAATTTTCTTCGAAATTCTCTAGAAAAGTTTTTTCAAGAAAAATACTGATTATGTTGCGTAAAATCCACACAATTTATCAGTTTTTTGTTTTTTTTATGACGAAAAAACGTTTTTTTGAAGTTTTTTTTTATTTTGTAAAGAGGTAGATTGATTATTTTTTACTTAAATTCTGTCCAATCGACTAATCTTAATGCAGTGTTCTCCTTCATCTTGGCTGAGAGCTGATTTACTTCTTGCAAAAGAGTTTTTGTTAGTCAAGGGTTTTTCTCACACATATAAGATTCCATATGCTTGAACTTGAGCTCAGCAACCCAAGTGAAAATTATCCATCTGTTTGATTGTTGGCTGATTTACATCTAAAAACAAAAAAACTGATTAAGATAGAAATTTAAGAAAAATTGCTACCATACTTTTAGAAATTGAAACGACCAAACGCCATAAGCATGTATTATGTACGCGTCAAAAGTTGTTGAATATACTTTGATCTAGGTTGTAGAAGTTTATCGGTTTGATAACTAAGCAGCATTCATTGTCTGTTCTCTTTGAAATTTAGGTCTGCAGAAAAACAAAATTGATATTTCAATTACAAAAACGATGATAAATTGATAACCTTAGTTTTTTAAGAATCTAGAAAATCAGAATTAACAAACTTTTTTAGACATAGTGGCTGTTCCGATTAAGCCAAATTGAAAACTTGACAGTCTTTCTCCCAAAACTGTCATTCTCATTACTTGCTCCTACGCTTTCTCTACTAAGAATTGTTCAGCAATTGTTCAGCTACATCTCAAAGTGAATTTACGTAAAAAAAATAGAAGAAAATTGTTTGAAACCGGGTTTATAGTAAGAACCGGAAAATTTTTGTTATACTTTTTAGTTTTCATTGTTGTACAATTGGAACCACATTTTGAAGTTGTAAATATTGATATAATTGCCCATCCATCCCGAATAATTCAAAACTTTCTCATACGAAACTGTTTATAATTGAATGGATTTTTCTGAAAAGATTCCGCAAAAACCAGTTTTTTAAAATGGCCATTCTTCTGTCTGAAACAAATATTTTCCCGTTTAAACTGGTTTTGTTGAAAAGGATTTATTTCGTCTTGATAATGTTTTTTGTAAAAAAAGCACTTTTACTTTCCGAGTCGCTTGCAAGTTAAAACGATTACGTTCAGATTAAAAATTAATTTCAGTAAATACCAAACTTTCAACAGTTTTTAGAATATTTTTTGATTTATCAGAGAATATGTAAAAATTGTGTCTAGTTCGAATTGGTTCAGTTTGAGTTTTGGTATTTGATAGTATTATTTTTTCAGAACAGAGGAGGACGGATGAGGATTCAGATGAAGATTCAGATTCTCATTTGCCTTATATGAACAATCTACTACTTACCCTATTTTCCAACTGTGAAGTTTACTTTAATAGAAAAATGGTTTACATTGCCAATCTATTGTGTCCTCAAGAGAAACAAATATCGAAGGATCAATAAAAGTTTTGAAAACTGGGATTCTATCAAAAATAAATTGTAAAAAACCCCGTATCGAAATTGACTATTCGATTTTGACTAAGTTAAAACTGTCAAATCAGTCTCGCCGAGAATTACTCTTTTTCGACCTAAATTTATAAGAAATTGATCTGGTACTATGATTGTTCGCTTGCTTTTTTGGTTTTGAATTGGTTTTGAATTGGTATTGAATGTTTTTATGTACATCTTTTGCAAAATATTGCAAAATCCACCAGAAACTTCTCCAATCTCTGAAACGGCAATTTTAAATTTTCCCAAAAACGTGCGCAAAGGCACCAAAAAACTCTTCGTCGTTGTCTTGCATGTCAACAGAAAAAAGTGGGAGAATTGCGGCGTTTTCAGAAGAAAATGATATAAGTTACTTGACATAAGTAAGAACTGGGCAAATGCAATGATTCAAAAATTGTAAAAAAAAAACATTCTTTAGAATAAGCTCAGTGAGTCAGGAAAAAATGAGCGAAAGATATATGAAAGACACAATTTATCGGTGCAAATTGAGCTTTCAAAAGGTTTTTGATTGCTGTTGACTCAAAATTTCACCAAAAGAGGGATAAGAAGGTTATTTATTTCTGTGTTCAGTTTCAAATTCCTTTTTTTCTAAACGTTCTACCGCAAAAAGAACTTTGTACAAAGTTTTTTTGTGACACAATTATGATTTGTGCAAAAATATTCGAAAAAGCTATATAATCTAAGCAATCATTAGAAAAAAAACTCACAGAAAAAGCCTACCGACATGAACTAATATGACTCAAAACTCGCGTCCTTCCGAGTTTAATTTATTTACCTGATCTAAATAGCCTTTTGGAAAGGTTTTTCATGGAAAATTTTCTCAATAGAAAGCGAGATAACAGAAAATATGTTAATAATCAATGCATGATGAGAAGGGACTACGAAAAAAAATAGTGAGCGTGTTAATCTCATCATATTCAAATCAACAAAATTTCATCCAAAAGTTTTCAGCACCAAATTTTTTGACTCATTGAGGTGATAAATCGAACAAAGCTTACTATTGTTCGATTTATCACCTCAAGGAGTCAAAAATTTTTTTTTTGGTTCTGAAAATTTTTGGATGAAATTTTGTTTATTTGAATATGATGACATTAACACGCTCACTATTTTTTTTCTTGGTCCCTTCTCATCGTGCATTGATTATTAACATATTTTCTGTTATCTCGCTTTCTATTGAGAAAATTTTCCAAGAAAAAACCTTTCCAAAAGGCTATTTAGATCAGGTAAATAAATTAAACTCGGAAAGACGCGAGTTTTGAGTCATATTAGTTCATGTCGGTAGGCTTTTTCTGTGAGTTTTTTTTTCTAATGGTTACTTAGATTATATAGCCTTTTCAAATATTTTTGCACAAAAGGACCCGAATGAGCACAATTTTTGCCATTAGGAGCTGAATGATCAATTTTTTGCGAATTGGGCTGACTCAGTTTCCTAATTTTAGTTCAAAAAGACCAACACAAACATTAAATTTAAAGATTGGTAGAATGGACTAAGTGCAGAGCGCTTGAATACTTAAGGAGTCAATTCGAGAACCCCTCTCGAAGGATTTTTTTGCACAAAATGGGCTGAACTTTTGGTCCATGATTTGCCAGGAAGAGGATTATTGAGCCCAATTCCTTAAAAATTTTGCTTCTAATTGAGCGCAATTGTATACATTTTTTCCGTCAACCCTAGGGGATCAATCATACTAAAAATTAGGCTCACTCAGTACCTTTTAGTGGAAAATTTATGCAAAAATTTCAAAACGAGTAGTGAGCAACCGTCTGGTAGTACATACCCGAAACAGACATCTTAGTTCATGCTGATCGTCTCGAGACAAATACGAACAATTTTTTCTGGTCACTCGAAGAGCGCCCGGAGATCTGCATCCAAAATTCGAATAAACGAAATGCCACGCTAACAAATATTTTTCCTCTCTAAAAATTTTTTATTGCTCTTAAAACGAATTAAATCGACAGTTTAAATACATTTTTTTCTTTCATTTGAACTTTCATTTTAAATCTAAGCAAAATGTGCAAAAAGTACGAATTAAACTTTCATTTTAATTCGAAGCACAACTACTCCCCCTTCTTTGGTATCTAAACTTTTTGTTAAAAATGGCCAGGCAAATCTTTTTTGAGGATAATGGCACGGTATAAAAACAAAACAGGCACCTCTTATCATACGTACCACATTATATCATCACATATATATTGTTTTTTCAATTACATCTGAATTCTAAATAGAAACAGTTTATGTTCATTTTCTCGAAGTTTCAATGAAAAAAAGGCAAAAACAGAAAAAAAAATTTTCATTCCCAACATGAAATGAAACTAGTCAGTTTAAGCAATAGGGATTCATGATGACACCACAGATGTAGAAAATAAAAATTTGATCCTTTACCCAAAAGATTACTGAAACAAAACAAAATAAACTATAGCTTGACAATAAAACATCAGCATCTGGGCCTCAACTTTTTAAAGTTAAAATATCATGTCAAATCATCAGATACAGTTCTGGCTAAATGCTAAAATATCCGAACAAACGAAAAAAACTAAAAAACTTGACGCCGCTTGCTTCTTATTTTAGATTACAAAATTTGTCAAAAATTATGATTAAACTAGATTTAATTGAAACTTTCCAAATCACAAAATTTTTTCAAAATTGACGCTTAACTTGCACAGAGCATAACAAATTGCGTAGAAATGTATGAAGTCCCTCATCAGTTTTCAATTGTTTGAGTAAAATAGACTTAAGTGAAGCCGTTGATATCATCAATAGCCTATTAAAATCGATACAGATGTAGTAATAACATCAACACTGATCCTCTTTGAAATTACAAAAATCAGATCCTTACAGAGCTTTTAAATTATCCAAACTTTCAAAAAAACGTGTAAAAATTGTACCAATTTTCAATGAAGTGACCAACAATCATCGCTCTTGTTATTGACCTACTTCGCTTCTACTAATTCTGGGAAAACACACTATGATTCGTTGTCAAAATAACTTGATCGAAGGTAGACAAGATTAGGAGAGTTGGGAACATTCAGTTTGATCAACAAGCCAAAATAAGCATTGTTGACGCCATCAGTAGACTTTTGGAATATATTTCAACGTCGTTAGCGAAATAAAACAATAAAAGTTCAAAAAACTATTCAGACATCACAAACTCCTTTGATACGCTATAGAAAAAATAGTATTTAGAGAAACTCGGTGAAATCTTTTTGAATCTTATTTTTTTAAAAACTCGATATTAATACATTAGAACGACACCTACAAAGCCAAATTTAAGTTAATAACTTTTGTGGTACTCAAAGATCCGCCCTTTTTCGTTCGATACATGTCTCATCTTCAAAGCTTCACGGAAACACGATGTTATTCCCTCGCAAGTATATTTTGTTCGCAAAAACAGTTTATATTGCTCCGCACATTTAACCAGCTTTGCGAAAAGCAAACTTTGATAAATATGAACAAATTGATAAGAAATTTAAAAAACAGTACCAACGAAAACTTTTCAGTTTTCTTTTTACTGGCATTGAAAAATTAAAAGAACAGCTAGTCAATCAGCTCCTAATTCATCTGGACGGCATAATATAATTTTATCAGCATCTTATTCGAAAATAAATTAAATTTTGAAAGTTTTGTGGAGTTTTTATCTTAATTGAGAAAATTTTCAACAGGACAGCATTTATCTTTTGTTTGCAAAAAACTAAGTTCAACCAATCATCCAAAATATTGTTTTTTTTTTCATGCAATAATGACAAGCCAATATTCTAAACTAGAAATTAAAGTTAGATAGCCTT
The DNA here is from genome assembly GCF_963678635.1 of Symsagittifera roscoffensis. Classification (NCBI taxonomy): domain Eukaryota; kingdom Metazoa; phylum Xenacoelomorpha; order Acoela; family Convolutidae; genus Symsagittifera; species Symsagittifera roscoffensis. The sequence goes on from NC_087071.1 coordinate 40,679,083, forward strand.
ATGGAAAAATTTACTCTATATGCAGTGCTGGATTCTTCCTTCAAAACGAAGTTTTCACGGCTAACGAAATTTCGCCTGCAAAATTTTGAAAAAATTGGGGGGTTTTTTGTCAAGTGTGCCATTTTGATTATTAAAAGATGCCATAACGGAGCAAAAGTGAAGAAGTACAGTGGATACAAGAAAAAAAAGTTAATTATTAGCAATACTCAGAAACAAACTCGACAAATTATCGATTAGTTCTGATTTTCGAAAAGTTCAGATATTGTTGTAATTTCTTTCCGATATTGCCAGGTTTTTTGAATTTACTTTGTGAAGCAATTGATTCAGCCCATTTTTTGAGAACAACGAGCTAAATGAGCCCATATTTCAGGAAAATAAGCTGAGTGAGGCCAATCTTAAGCAAAATTGGTCCAGTTCTTGGTCGTCGTTTTTCCAGTATGGCGCTGAGGCTGAATGAGTTCAGTTTTTCAAGAAGGGGCTTGATGAGCCCAATTTTCAGCGTAAGGAGCTAAATGCGCTTGATTTTTAGCATGAGGAGCTATTGAGCGCAAGTTTCCAATTTTGGCTAATTCAGTTTCCTAATTTTAGTTTAAAACGACCAAAACAAACGGTAACTCTAAAACCTGGTAGAACGGAGGTGGTACAGAGATTTTGGATACTCTAGGAGTCAGTTCGATTTTTTTGTACAAGGTGGGGGCTGAGTTTTTGTTCCTTGAATTTAGTCCTCAAAGAGAATTATTAAGCTCAATTCTTAAAATACTGGGCTTGTGTTTTAGCGCAATTTCAAACATTTTTTCCTTGTTATTTAAGATATCACTCTTGCTAACAATTGCGCTCATTCAGTCACTTTACTTGAAACATTTCTGCAAAACTTTCGATCCGGTTGGGAATCACATGTCTGGCAGTACATACCCGGAAGAGACTCGTAAGTTTAAGCTGATTGACTCGAGCAAGATAGGAGGTATTTGTACTGCTCACTCGAAAAACGCCACAAAATCTGCATCCATAAATCAAATAAAAAAAAATTGCCATAGCAACAAACAATTGGCAACGCAGACACCTTTGCTCTTAATTCAATTTGGTTCAACATTTTAGATTTTTTTGGATTCTAGTTAACTATTCTTTATTCTATGGTACCAAAGTTTTCCGTTATATTTGGCCAAGCAAATGAAGTTTGACGATAAAGTGACTGGTAATGCCATCTAGAAAAACAACATTTGTTTTCAACCACATCGGAAATTTTATCATAATTTATCAAAATTTCAGTGTTTGAGCTCAATTGTGTTCCGTTGTTTCAAAGTTGTGCAAGAGAAATGTAAACCGAAAAAATTACTACACGAAAGCATGAAAATTAGTCAGTTTGAGCAATATGGATTCCTAATGACAACAAAAAATTTCTCGTTTTTAGAAAAATTTAAATTGATCTTTCGCCCGAATCATTACAAGTACAAAACAAAAGAAACAAGCAGAAAAAGCGAAAAAACGAAAAAACTACCAAAAAAATGACGCCTTTTGATACTAATTTTAGAAGACAAACTTCGACAAAGAAAATTTGTTAAACGAGATGTAATTGAAAAAGTTGATATCACAGAATTTGTCGTTTTTGATGCTTAAGTTTCACAAGTCTCTTTTTCACAAAAGCTTCGAGCCCCCTCATCATCAATCACTTTTCTTGAAAATTATAGACTCAAGTGAAGCCATTGAATTTATCAAAAATCGAAAAGGTACAGATTAAATGATAAGATCAACACTGTCTAGCAACAAAAAAGGAGGCCTCTAACAAAGTTTTTTTTTAAACAAATCAAAATTAAAAAAAGACCCAAACTGATAAAATGCTTGCAAAAAATGTACCACAAAAAATTGAGCAACTTCGCTACTACAAATTCCATAGAAACAAACGCCTTTTTTTCCAAAATAACTCAATTGAGGGTAGAAAAAATTGATACAATTGAAAACAGTCAGTTAGAACGCAGACAGAAATCAAAAATTTGCATCAACAGACTGCTGCAATATGTTCTTACGTCGTATCGAAAAAAAATGTTAAAACAAACATTTTTGTGCAAAAAAAACATACATTGCTCTCACTTATCAATCATCTTCGCGAGAAGCAAAAGCTGGATAAAAAATAAGTTGAAAAAAATTCAAAACAAACATTACCAAAGAAAACAAGTCAAGTTTCATTTTTTTGATAGAAAAAAAAGAAAAAGGCTTGTGTTAAGTGTCCCATCTGGACAGCAAACGGAATGTTTAGTTGCACTTTGCTCGGAAACAAATTAAATTGTGGCAGTTATAGGGTTTTCTATTTCAGAAAACTTTCAACAGAACAGCAATTTATTTTGGATTTAAAAGCTTAAGTTCAACTAATCATCCAATAAGATTTTTTGGTTAATGCAAAAACGGACAAATCAAATTTATAAAAATAGAAAAAAATAGAATACATTTCCTTATCAGCAGGATGAATTAGAAAAATTAACACTGGGTTCTTTTTTCCAACTATACGGTTGCAACTATTGAAAAACTGTACGGCTATTGAATGTTTTGCGTACGAGATCATGAAAAAAATTGGGAACATTTTTTTCGTCAACAGTGCCATTTTGAGTATCGAAAGATACCATAATTGAACAAAAGTCAGAAACGGTAGATACAAAACAAAAATAAGAAAAACATTACCAATACATAGAAAAAAAAACACGACAGAATATCATTTACGAGTGAAATTCCAAAAATATCAACAATTGTAATGTTTTAATTTTGATGGTTTTTTGATAATTTTTTAACAAGCTACCTTCTAGGAAGCTCGCTTTTATGGGCATGCTATTAGAGGTTTTTGTTGAGTTTTTAGCATTTGATCTTGATGATTTCTAGGTTATGATAGAAAAAACGGTCTAAGAAATTGTAAATTAAAGCTGGTCAAGGCCAGAGGCAATGGTTTTGACTTTATCAAATAACTAATCGAATAATTTATCAATATAACTAATTTAAACGAAATAAAAGTCACCACCGGTAACCCGTTCTAACTTTCCAAGGTATCAGTGGTGGTCATGACGCTAAATTCTGCTCAATTTTGCGTATTGAATGTACCCTCCGGGACAACTCCATTATGACTTGGCGGCTTGGGCATTGGCCTTGCTTTGACCCACGAAAATCTGTGCTTCACTTAACAGTGATTGATCATTGACTTTCTAACAGAGCACCGAAAAAAGCAGAGCGGACACTTTAGCACCTCATTACCTTTGCTAGTGGCTTGGTTTGATGCGAAGAATTGCCCACTCAGTTCGGGTGCTGAGACGGTCGGTTCTGATGCGCTGATCAGTTTCACATGCGGATGGCAGTTTTGCATGTGCTTAGTCCAACCACTGACAAAGACATAAATCGTGTTGCAGTCGGACAGAAGGCAGTCAAGCTTGCCTTTCTTTGAACCCCGTTGCTGGGCTGCTGGGATACCTCTACAGATCGTTTAATTCCTTTAATGATTTTAGTTCCTGTATCAGTTTCAATTTCACTACTATCGGCGAGCTGGACCGAGGGTTCTGAATGATTATCTCTGAGATGCCTGGTCATCTCTTTTTTTTGAATGGAACATTATACCACAGTTTTCATTAGCACATTGAACTGTTTGCGAACTTTTGCCGATAGCATTTGCTTTAAACTCCCCACCGTCTCTGAACTTAAGTTTGGTTGTCGATTTGTGCAATCAGTTATTCTGGTCACACCTTGTCTTGGGCCCATGGTTGTTATGATCAGCTCTAAACTGCCTAATCCAACCTTTTTACCAAAGTTAGCACCTTCGATTAGATTATTCAAGCTATCGACCCCGATGTTTTTAGAGGAAGCATAGTTTTGAAACCTTCTCCTACATAGTAAATGTGCGACTGGCGTTGTTTTTATCTTTTCATTAGTTTAGTTTCATTCCTTTAGTTTAATTTCATTTCTAGTTTTTAGCCTTAGACACGTCCTTTTAGCGCGGTGTATAACCGCTTCTAGTCTACCCAGATCAGTGCATCTGACAACAAGGGTCTCTAATGCGTAAAGCAGGATTGGTTTTGGTGAAAGTCTCGATGAGGAGACCTTTGTTCCTTAGTGTCAAACTTTTAGACACCAGGGCTGGTCTAAGACTTAGCATTGCTATCCTTGTCTTAAAAATGCGAGCACTGATAGCCTTGTGAGCGCTGCCATCAGATGCTATGATGCTGCCGAAGTACTCAAAGTGATTAATCTGTTCAGCCTGTTCACTGAGTACATTGATAGGAACATTAGTATTGTCTTTGGTGTTAATTACAATACTTTTAATTTTCTCAGCAGAATTTTCTAATTGAGCCAATCTAAAGGTATTTGCCATCTCATTCAGTGACTTGGTAGCGTTTGCAGAGATCAAAGCCAGATCATCAGCTTATGCAAAGTTTCTTTTCTCTCACTGGTCTCACTTAGGAGGAAATCAAAAAGGATGATAAACAACAGTGTGCCCAAAAATCACCCTCGCCGCACCCCCGGTTCACTACAAAAGTGTTATGTTTATCAAGCTTGCCGATGGGTTTGGTTTGGAGCACTATAATCAAACTGATGGTATCTCTAAAGATTTCAAAATCTCTTAGGGCGATAAACAGCACTTCCCTTTCAATAGAATCAAAAGCATTCCTCAGGTCGATGAAAGTAATACAAAGAGGTTATGGTTTTCAATCCTTCTTTGAAGTGAACATCTAATTGCCAAGATAGCTGGGCCCGCTGACCTATGGCTTCGGAACCCAAATTGGTAGGGTGAGATCTTGGGCAGCTGCTTCTTCACCCTATTAGCAATCACTTTTCCGATTACTTTGCCAACTTAGTCAAGAAGGAAAAAGCTCCTGTAATTGTTCGGTTCTGCCTGCTTCCTTTCTTGAACAGATTGAGTACTACTGCGTCCCTCCAAAATTGTGGAGCTTTTCCTGGATCAAGCCAGATATCAATGAAAATCTTTGTGAGAGGCTTGAGAATTTTCTTCTCGAGCAGTTTAAGAAGGTCACCGGTGATCTGACTCTCACCGGGAGTCTTCCCCGTGTTGATGTATATCAAGGCTTGTAGTACCTCTGCTCCTTTAAAAAATCCACTATCAGCACCTGGAAGTGACCTTTGAGACACCTGTAATTGAGCCGTGCCAAACAAATGGTGTTCTCCGTTACATAAAGTTTTTTTTGTTCATTTAACCAGACATTGTTTGAAAAAAGTTCATGATATGATGAACAGCAATTAAAGAAAAATTAGACAACAATTAGGTAGCCTGAACAGTTTTCAGTGTTCTATAGCTTGACACGCTTAAATAGTTTACTTCAAAAAAAATCGAAATATAATCCAAGATTATGCCAAGCTTCGCAACCCTCTGTTTTGAGGAAAAAAGTGGAAAAACTAAATCAGTTGAAATAATTTTTAGATTGGAACTTGAAGAGTCGATACTTTTTTAACGAAGTAAAAAGATTGCCAAAGGATTCTTTTATGATATCCGAAGTTTTTTTGAGCAGGTTAAACTACGCCCAAAGCAGATTCATTCAGTTGATTTCTTCAAAAACGGAGTAAAAACTATTTAGTCAATAACTTCGATTTATTCAATATTTCGAAAAAAATTGGCAGCTGGTTTGTGTTTTGTGTGGTTTCTTATGTTTTAATTTTGATATGACGTCACGCCTTTTGAACAATGTTTATATCGTAGTCTAAAAACGTCCAATATGTTAGGTTGAAAATTGAAAGTTAATTCACCGGAGTATTTTTTTGTAAAGTAATGGGGGGTTTGACCGATTTGGTTAAACTTGCTAACGTTGAATGTTGTGCTTTCTGACGCGTAAGTGTTGTTATTTTTTTGAATTTTTACCACGTTGAAACTCTCTCAGAAAAATGAACAGCACTTGCCTCTCAAAAAAATTAAAAACATTCTTTCGGCAACTAAGGAGTTTCTTAGATTTCGTGGCCTCTTGACATGTGGTTTCGGAACTCAGCCAGAACAAAAGAAGGTTTTGGTAGCTATTTGTTTACCCAGTTTAAATTCACCCAAGAGATAACTTTCCTGACTTGTTCCAATGGGAAAAAGTTCTGAAGATAGCTCGTTACTGCCTTAATTCTTTTTGGATCTAATTGAGCACCAATGCTTTCCCTAAGGTTGAGGAACATTTACTGTTCTGAGTGAAATTTTTTCAGACTCTGGATACTTTTCTCTCCTAGCAGTATATAAATAGCTCTGGTTCTGGCTCTCGCCAAGAGCTTTGCCCGCGTTTTTTTTTCTTCAAATTTTGGAGAGCGTCCGCATCTTTAGGAGATCCACCATCAGTAGCGTCTCGATTAGTGGGAACTAGCGTTTCCAAATTAATTTCCTTGGCCGGTCTGCAAAAAAACATACAGCCCATATGTTTTTAAAATTTGCCATTGCTGAATTCAACTTTAATCCGCTTTCCAGCCATCTGGAACGAGTTCTCTAAAGACTCTTTTCCAACGCCCTCCTATACATTTCTCGCGGTTGTCTGACAACATGTTTGTCTCGAAATTTTGTCGGGCGATCTCCTATATAACGTTTTGGTGTGCTCCAATTTTAAACATTGTTGTGCTTCTCTTTTTTGCAACTAACGCGTCAATTCTGTGGTTCACTGTGAACGTTTCTTTTTTTAAAAAAAATATATATAAAACAGAAGTTTTTTCTTGGGATTCCTTCTTGGGCATCTGGACATGAATATTGCACATTAACTCTTAAATGATGCCATTGAAGCTCTCAACCAAATCAGTATGTTCTATGATGCGAGGAATTTGCAACCCTCTGGAATTTTTAACACAGGTATTGATTTTAGATCGTATTCTGTGAAATTTCTTTGTAACGCGTTCTCTGGTCAAGCTTTTTTTTCAATTCCTTTCCAGAACGACTTTTAAATCTAGCTTTTTGGCGCAGAATTACGCCAAATAGGCTGCACTGATGTGAGTGGCGTCTGGTACTTCCTATCTACTTGACTCTCATATATTCGCAGAACGTTTTCCGATCGGACAACATTTGATCAAACATTATAGTGCATACTTTGGTACATTTTAAAAATCAGGTGTCGAACATAGCAAGTTTTCACAATTTAAGTTTGTTTCTTGGTCGGCAAACCCAGCTTCAGCTTTTGGTCTGACTGCGTTAAAGAGCTCCTTATTGACTTTTTCAACAACATAACCCAAATTAAGAGGAGTATGAGATTCAATTTTTTGATGCTAGGTTCTTCGGTCCTGGTGGTCGCGGACACTTTGTCTCGGTCCGCTAAGTCTGGAAATACCAAATTCTGGTCGCGGCGGTCTGAAAATATCCAATTTCGGTCGCGACAGTCTGAAAATGCCAAAAGTTGGTTGCGATCGTCTGATCATAAAACCACAACCTCGACCCGAGTAGTGCCATATTGCCTTTTCCAGGCGTTCTGATGGTTTACTCGATTTTTTATTAAACCGCTTATAAACTGCTCACTTCTTGCGTGAAAACTTGTTTAAAAACCGCCGCAAGATTTTTAAAGCAAGATTTGAGCGGTTGGGCGGCTTTTTCAAAAAAAAAACGTCCAAACGGCTCAAATCGCTCAAACATTTCCGGAAAACCGCTTAAACCGTTCAAGTCTTGAGCGGTTTTCGAGCGGGATTCGACCCGAAATGATTACCGCAAGCTGAACTGCGATAGATCAACACAACTTTTGGAAATGCTTTAGCGTCCTTTGCGACCAAAGTTTACATGGGATAAAGATCACATCTTAACTCTAATTAATTTAAGTTATTAGCGTAGTATTAAACAAAAACTGAAAACATAGTTTTTCCAGCAAGCTCTTTTATCAACAAAATTTAAGAATAGCTCATAACGTTTTTGGTTTCTTTGGTCGATGCTCAAAATTTCAACAAGATTAGCCGGTTACTCTTTAAGTGTCAGAGAACGTTGCGACCATAGTCTTAAAAAATACAACAAAGTGAACAAAAACTAGGAATGAATAAGCAAGTTTAACAGTTTTTTTTTTGATTTTTTTTGTATCCTTGAAAAGTTTGATTCTAAGAAAACGGTAAAAAATTCAAAATAAACTAACCTTGCTCAAGTAAAAATAAGTTTTTACGTTTTAAATTCAGCTATTGTATCTTTTTAAGCAAATAAAACAAGACAGCTTGCTCGGATTATTTGCTCGAAATAAAACGCAAAACCAAAAATTTCAAACCGCTTTTTCTTGAGACTGGGAAACTCTTTCACAAATTGTTAAATTGATTATAATCACTTTTAGAAGGGCTTTCATAAGATATATCACTCAACCTTGTTAGATGGTTTTTTGTGGTACCTTATTTTGCGTGGCAAACAAAAAGAAAAAAAAACAGAACACACCCTTATACAAACAAATTTTAATGGTGGGAACAATTAGCTTTAGACTATATCGAGTTATTTTTCAAGTTATTTTATTGGAAATTAATCTTTTTAAGAAATTAAAATCCTTTGAAAATATTCGAACGATTGAAGTTGGATTTTGATTTTATGACTTTTATTGCTTCTTTTTTTTCCAAACAGGCTATCCAAATGATTGAGTTTTGATTGGATTTCATGAATTGCTCTGAAAGTGATGAAAAATGTTAATTGTACCACAAAACACTCTTTAAAGGGTTTGAGAAAAAAATCAATTTTTGTGAATTACGCTTATGTCTAGACTTTGGTTTAAAATTTTTCTGAATGGTTTTTCAAATCTTCAGAACATTTTGCTGCAGATTGAGCTCATAAAGGTAATCGAAACGATGGAATCAATTTATGGTCAAATTTGATTGCCTGAATTGCTCAGCCGAGGGCGTGATGAAGTAAGTTGGTCGAACAAAAAAACTTTGAAATCGCCGAGAATAGTTTGAATTGGTTTGCTAATTGTTCAGTCTTTTTCAAAAAATAAATTGAAATGATTATAGATTATCAGACATGTTTGATCGTGAGAATTCATAGCGCTATGATTTCACTCAAAAACTGTTTTCACTCTCGCCGTAGAAGTTCTGTGTCTCAAAGTTTTGATCAGTTCCAATATTTTTTTTGTTCAATCATTTGTAGCTGGAAGAAGCTGAAAATTTGTGAAATTTTCTGGCTGCCTCAAATTCTTTTGCATTTGTTTTGCTACTCTAAAATAAAATCACATTGCGGATCTCTTTAGCCTGTGTTCAACTGTGTGCCAGTCGACTCGACTGAATTTGAGCATGTTTTGTGAGTATATTTCTGTTGTATCTTTGAGAGATTTGATTTGGAAATATACAGCATGCTAGAAATATTTATGTCATGTTAAGTTCAAAGTTTTACGATAGTTTTTGGCCCCATTAAAAATTTTTTTATCATTCATATAGCTGTGGTTGTGTCATCGCCAAAAAAAATTTAGCGTCTTTTCTCGGTCAGCGTCTTTTAATTTAAGCTCAGTTAGAGAAAATTTAAACTTTCACAACAGCGATCGAAAACTGCCAAGCTTTCATTCAAAGTGTATCGAGAAAGTTTTGAAAACTTTGAAAACTTTGAGAGCAATCAGCAATTAAAAATAAGTAAAGTGTAGTAATTTTAATTGAAATCTAATCTTTAATTAGAATTAGGTTTATTGATTTGAGTGTTCCTGTTCGGAGCTGCCACTGCCCTCCTCTACGTTGTAGTACAGCCTAGGACTGTTGTTGTCGTCCAGAGGCACAAAGGGATCGGATGACCTGGCTGAGCTTCTCTGAGTACCGGTGACCTGAAAAAATGATCAAATAAAAATAAACGGCTCTTTTCTACTCCAAAGTCCCCCCCCCCCCAGTTGGAAGTTCAATTTTGGAAACCTAAGTCATATATAATGCAATGGAACTTGACATGGTGAAAAAACTAACATTTGCATTTGTGAACAGGTTTGTTGTTCACACCTTAAATCGAAACATTACACATGAAACATTGAAATGTAACAAAAAACTAAAAAATTGAAGGGGTGGAAAAGAACCAAATAAACCTTTACCTTCTTCAAGCTCAACTGCTTCATTACAACCTTGAATTCAACCCAAATAACTAAAGCTTGTTAATTTGAGAGCTTCGACGCGACAAACAAAAAAGGAATAGTTCCGAAAA